>NW_028281310.1:5000-234347 GCF_059751285.1 Brachycentrus maculatus | reverse complement strand
GTTCTGGAGGTCCCGGGTTCGATTCCCAAGGGGGGTAAAATAAATAATGTAATAAATAATATTACCCCCCAAGGGGGGTAATAAATAATAAAATAATAAATGATAAAGACATAGAAAGGAGAGTGAATGCTGGGAACAAAGTGAATGGTGCACTGAAATCAGTTAAAGCAAATAAAAACCTATCAGCGGAAGCTAAACTGGCAGTGCACAACGGAGTCCTGGTTCCAACTCTAATGTATGGAAGTGAAACATGGAGTTGGCAAAAGAAGGATGAAAGTAGACTGAATGCAGTCGAAATGCGATCCCTCAGAAGAATATGCGACAAAACGATGTATGATAGATGTACGAATGGTGAAATAAGGAAGGAATGCAAAGATGAGATAAGCATTATCGATAAAAATTAAGAAAAGTGTGTTGAGATGGTTAGGACATGTGGAGCGAATGAGTGAGGAAAGAACGGTAAAACAAATTTATGAGGCGAATGTTAGCGGGAAAAGAAGCAGAGGAAGACCGAGAAAAACGATCAGGTATGCCAAATACTTAAAAGTGGTCAGGTTAGGAGTCGTAACAATCGGAGGGTATGTATGAGGAGATGCATGAACGTGGAAGAGGCGAAAAATGTTTGCAAGGACAGAGTGGTGTGGCGCTCTATTCTCTCTGCCTACCCCTGCGGGGAAGCGGCGTGATGGTTAGTTAGTTAGTTAGTTAGGTAAAATAAATATAAGTGATTTTTTCACAGTAATATTTATTCAATATTACAGTGTAAACTTCATGTGTAAACGATCAAGATAACACTGCGTTTATATGACACAGTGCCCTATGCACCATTTGGGTGCGGAGTGGTTTTATTATTTTATATTTTTGGAACAACAAAGGTATTAGTCATCCATACATGGATGACTAATACCAATAATAATAATAGAACTTAACTAGAGACATCTATTGGTGAGATGTAAAAAGCTTTTAACTAAGCAGAAACTCTTAAATTAGTATGTGAGGTCCGAATCTAGGATTATAATCACACACATGAGAAACGCCAGAAAATACCATTTTTATTTTTATTATTTAAGCTTATAATTTGACCGGATAATTTATTTACAACATTTTGAATGTCTCCAAATACTTGTTCACAAAATCTGGATTATCACCAATTACAGGAGTTATTTTCATGTTATTTTTTTAACTATCCCATATTCTTCTTCATCTTTGATGAGATGTCAAAAAATAATATGAATCTTTTCTTTTCAAGCGTAATATATGCATATTTATGCCATACCGCACCGTGCCTCCATTTGGGAATTACAAGTCGCTGCATAACGCATTCACGCTGGCGCATCCTGCGACCTTGTCGCAGCTTAATACCCCATTCGTATACAATATGTGTATATTTCTACGACGCGAAGGTGCCTCGATTTGATGCAACGTTGAATCGACCGTTCTTAAAATCGGCACATATCGCTCACTCCTTTCAAGAACGTCATATATAGTAAAAAAACTTGATTTCTCAGGAAATCGTTTTCAAAGTTCAACTTTTTAACGTTATTCAACTTTTTACTGTGCAACAGTTATACAAAAAGCTTCTTTTCATCTCGCCAATAGATGTCTCTAGTGAAGTTCTAGTGATTCAAGAACGATGTTTCGAAATTGGTTCATATATCGCTCACTCCTTTCAAGAACGTCATATATAAAAAAAAACTTGATTTCACAGGATATCGTTTTTTAAATTAAAAAATATAATACAATGTATTATAAATAAATACAATGTATTATAAATAAATATAAGTGGATTGTTTGTTTATCACTACAATACCATTTGCGTTATACAAATATGAGGGGAGGGGGGGTGGGAGGGTGGACCATAGACATCAACAAACAGAGCCGCCAATAATTTAGCAATGACACCAACATTAAAATAACTACATCGTTTATGTGACGTCATTCATTGCCAACTTACGAAAATAACGTTTTTTCGAAGGCGAATTTTCCGAATGAAAATATTGATTATATCGGCTGTTATAAACACTTCACGAGTCTAATACAATCCTTTATAGGTTGAGTATGTTAAATTAGATATTCCTCCCGTCTGACAGAGGTCCATTGTCAGCTAAATACAATCTGTCTTCGGGTTATCATGTCAAAGTTAGATTGAATTATATGAAAAGCTGTACGAAACAAGTAAGCGAGTTAGCGAGTAAGAGCCGGTTTAATTAGCTACTCGAGCAGGCAGTGCAAAGGCGCCATTGAAAACACGATTTACCAACAGCATACATAAGGTACATAAGTATTTATTCAATATTACCCTAGACTGGTACCTGAAGCGGAGGAAAAATATTGAGTTTATTTAAAAAAATAAATAAACAATACCTTTTCTTCGAAATGCAAAAACAACACTTTCTTCCCTGTAGCGGGTAAATATTAAGTTAAAAATATGCCGCTTTTGCTGGGATATAGTACATTTTCTGAGCATTCCGAAAACATACACAACTGCAAATTGACCTTTAATGATATATGACGTTGTTGAAAGGCATAGCATTGATGTGACAGAGCCGTGGTTTCAACAAGATGGCGCCACCATCGCAGCATATTGCGGGAAATTTGAATTTGTATACCTCTAAAAAATTGAACATCTAACAACTGAAAATTGTCGATTTTTGATATATGACGTTGTTGAAAGCAGTGAGCGATATGTGAGTAGGTACATATATACACACACGAGTATTCGAGTGCTGGAAAATTCCACAAGCCAGCATAGTTCTCGGATGGCAGGCGGATATTAATGCACCGAGTTCCGGAAAACTGCAACTGGCGGAATGCGGGCTATAAATATGGGCCCGTAATTTTGGCAACTTGAACGCGAAAATTTTCAACAATTTATCAAAGAATTGAATACCTCGCTACGCAAACAGCGCTAGGGGGAAGATATATAGTAGCTTGGAGTGCATGCCAGAATAGACGAATGTGGCGTTCTATCCTCACTGTGGAACCCTGTAGGGGAACGGCGTGATGGTAGTAGTAACAGTAGTATATCGACGTGCCCTACGTTAAGTGTTCTAACTACATTTTTGTCAATTTTGAGATATTTGGTGTGCGTTATCAGCTGACCGTTAACTACAAATATAAACAAACAAAAAATATATATAAAATAAATTACGCCTAGTTTTCAGGCGTGTAAGACGCTTTCTACATCGAATTTTCGAAATGAACTGAACTCCTAAAACGCTAACTACTTAATTTTGACAAAGCGTAAAGTTTTAATACGATTGAATACATTATTTTATCGTGTTTTTGAATGAATACTACAAGTTTAAAATTTCTGATAAAACCGTTAATTAATGAAAGAGAATACGTTGAAAAAATCTTCTAAGCTCTCTCCTGTAAAGTAACAGATTTACAGATAGAGTACTTTACGTAGGGGCCGTCGATATTTTATATTTTTTCAATTCAATTTTTTTTCAAATCAAACCCTTATCCGCACCCCAATGGTGCATAGGGCACTGCATTATATAAACAGTGTTATCTTGATCGTTAACACACGAAGGAAAGGTGATCAGCCCTCCGCTTCAGGTACCAGTCCAGGGTAATATAGAATAAATATTAGAGTGAAAAAATCACTCATATTTATTTGACCCCTCCTGGGAATCGAACCCGGGACCTCCAGAACGGTAGCCGAGCGTGCTGACCATTACACTACGGAGGCGGACAAAATTTTATATTAGGTAACTAAATCGCTAGTTTATTCTTGTTCATATCTCTAGTACATTCCTTTCATATATATTTCTTTTTAATTCATTCATACCAATTTTTTTTGACATTTCATCAAAAATGAAGAAGAATATGATGACAGTCTGCGCATTTACGGGGCTGACGACCGTCATAGGCTAAATGCCCAGACTTCCATATTCTTCTTCATCTTTGAGAAGTCAAAAAAAAAAAGATAAATAACTCCTATAATTGCAGATAATCCAAATTTGTAAACAAGTATTTGGACACACTCAAAATGTTGTGAATAGTTGGAAAAACGTTCATAAAAAACCGCTCGAGTGACGAGCTATGAGCTTCATCTCCTTCCGACTCTCGTCCGCATCCAATGGTGCATAGGGCACTGCATGGCATCGTCGCGTTGCTGTCCTGGTCGTCAATTGCACGAAGTAGAAGCGATTATTCTCGCTTGGATAATAATAAAAAATAATATTGAATAATTTATACATGGAAATTTTCGTAAACTATTACCTCGAGGGACCTTTTTTATACATGTATTATTATATTATTTATCGATTCGGCATTAACTTTGATGACATGATTATTTAATTAAAATTAAACGCTTGAATATACCACTTTAGTGAGTTTTATTTATATATTCGACTAGTTTCGAAAACGACAGATGTGTTCGTCTTCTGGTTCAAATAAAAACTAACAATTAGTTATAATTTGTACATATGTATTTTTAATTTAAACTTCATGTACAGAAAAGAAATTAGTACATTGGCGGGATTATTGATAAAAAGCAATATCTTCTAACCGATCAAAAAGAGACTAGTGATATTGGTCAAAACGTTTGATACCATATATAGCTGTTTGCAATCAGAGGGTAGATAGTACTTGAATATTTAAAAAAACATAAATTACAAATTGATGATAGTAAGGAAGGCAAAGGAAGAAGGGAGTTTAGGGAAGGAGGTAGAGGGAGGAGGTTTGATGGACAGTTAGGATTCTAATGATAGATAGTAATGTCTCAGAAGTTATTAGAGAAGGTGCATTTGTTTATGCGGATAGGTAATTCATTCAATAGTCTGGCCGCTTGGACAGAGGAGGAATTACCGAAGAATGATGTGTTATGGCGAGGAATGAATAGTGTTCTCCCTTGGGAAGAACAAAGTAATATGGAGCTTATCTGACGCTTGTCTCCACTCCTCTCCCAACTCCGGTCGGGGGAGGCGATCGCATGTCGCTCACTCCTTTCAAGAACGTCATAAATCAAAAATCATAAATTTTAAGTTACGCATGTTTTCTGAATGCCCAGAAAATGTACTATATCCCAGTAAAAGCGGCATATTTTTAACTTAATATTTACCCGCTACAGGGCAGAAAGTGATGTTTTTGCATTTTAAAGAAAAGGTATTGTTTAATTTTTTTTTAAATATACCAAATATTTTAAAAATGGAGAAAAAAACCATCAGGTTTTACCTAAAAAGATCTGTTGCACTATAAAAAGTTCAATAAGTTGCTTGATATTTATTTTTAATACATTATATTATATTTTTAAACTTGGATAACATTCTCCTGAAAAATCAAGTTTTTTTTATTTATGACGTTCTTGAAAGGAGTAAGCGATGTGTGGGAGTACGAGGCGACGCATTGTCCACGTGTGTGTTTGCGCAGAACGGAGCACAACGGACCGGTCGTCCTCCGTCACATTCCAGTTTTCCTTTGAGACCATTTCTCTTTGTAACCAGACGAAAGACAATGCCCGACCGCTACACGGTGTTCCCGACATGGCCACCTTATCAAAACCTATTATTATTCTTCTTCTGGCTTTTATCCGCACCCAATGGTGTTTAGGGCACTCGTCCAACCTCAAGGTAGGCGTCTCGCGAAGCGACATCGCAGTAGGCTAATCCCTTTATAAAACAAGACATAACGCCGAGAAATTAAGAAAGGTGTGTTGAGATGGTTTGGACATGTAGAACGAATGAGTGAGGAAAGAACGGTAAAACAAATTTATGAGGCGAATGTAATTGGAAAAAGAGCAGAGGAAGACCGAGAAAAATTTGGCACGATAAGGTTTGCCAAATACTTGAAAGCGGTCAGGTTAGGAGTCGAAACAATCGGCGGGTGTGTATGAGGAGATGCATGAACGCCGAAGAGGCGAGGAATGTTTGCAAAGACAGAGTGGTGTGGCGTTCTATTCTCTCTGCTTACCCCTGCTGCGAAGCGGCGTAATGGTAAGTTAGTTAGTTAGTTTAAAAAAATTCAAAATAGCGAAGAGAACACACTTGGCGGGCACCCTTTAGCCGGGTGCGTGTGCACTTGCGCGCGTATTGTGCGCAACACACGCACACACTGGCGGTGCAGACCGACGGCAGACGGTCGCACGAGTGTGTGTGCGGTCGACACACAAGGGCCCGAGGAAATCAAGTTCGCGCGAGACGGTCCAAAAATGGACAACGAATGGAAACAACGAATGGAAATCGGCGAGAGACAAAGGATTCGCATCGCAAGTATGCGATCTGAAGGAGGATATTTTGTGCAAAAACTGGGCGGGGTATTAGGAGAACACAACAGAGAGAGACTTGGCGTTACTGAATACATATATAATATATGTACCATAGATCTATTCGTGAGACAGGTATAGCTGGGAAGATGTTGTAGTCATGTTGGAGAGAATGCTAAAAGCAGTATATATGGGAGAGTAGGCCGGAGAGTCTACATAGCATGTATGGCTAGAAGCTAGGACTGTATGCCAGGGTCAGGAGTGCAGAAGTCAGAAGGGGTGTGCAGCTGAGGCAGGTATAGTTGGGAAGATCAAGGGTCTATGAGATGGTGTAGCCATGTGGGGGGTATAGTTAGAGCAGTATATATGGGAGAGTAGGCCCGAGAGTCTACATAGCATGTATGGCTAGAAGCTAGGACTGTATGCCAGGGTCAGGAGTGCAGAAGTCAGAAGGGGTGTGCAGCTGAGGCAGGTATAGTTGGGAAGATCAAGGGTCTATGAGATGGTGTAGCCATGTGGGGGGTATAGTTAGAGCAGTATATATGGGAGAGTAGGCCCGAGAGTCTACATAGCATGTATGGCTAGAAGCTAGGACTGTATGCCAGGGTCAGGAGTGCAGAAGTCAGAAGGGGTGTGCAGCTGAGGCAGGTATAGTTGGGAAGATCAAGGGTCTATGAGATGGTGTAGCCATGTGGGGGGTATAGTTAGAGCAGTATATATGGGAGAGTAGGCCCGAGAGTCTACATAGCATGTATGGCTAGAAGCTAGGGCTGTATGCCAGGGTCAGGAGTGCAGAAGTCAGAAGGGGTGTGCAGCTGAGGCAGGTATAGTTGAGAAGATCAAGGGTCTATGAGATGGTGTAGCCATGTGGGGGGTATAGTTAGAGCAGTATATATGGGAGAGTAGGCCCGAGAGTCTACATAGCATGTATGGCTAGAAGCTAGGACTGTATGCCAGGGTCAGGAGTGCAGAAGTCAGAAGGGGTGTGCGGCTGAGGCAGGTATAGTTGGGAAGATCGAGGGTCTATGAGATGGTGTAGCCGTGTGGGGGGTATAGTTAGAGCAGTATATATGGGAGAGTAGACCCGAGAAAAATCAGAAGGATGTGCAGCTGTGACAGGAATAATTGGAATATGTCCATAATTATCGTTCGACCGAGTCTAGAATCATATAATATAAAATACTAACAAAAATGCGTATTATATCATCAATACTAACAAAATGTCAGAAAGTTAGCAGAGCAAGCGTGCGGCGTTCCATCCTCTCTGCCTGCCACCGCGTGCAAGCGCCAGAATGTCACCACTAGTAGAGCTAAATTATTCGAAAGTAACAGGAGCACAGCGGAGGCGGCAGGTGTTCGCCAGCAGCCCGCAGACCGTGCAACAGGTGCCAGGCGTCGCGCGTATCCAGCCCGCCTCGCCCGGTCAGAACTGCGACCCTGTCCGGCTAGAGACGTAGAAATAACAGATTATCGTGATAAATTTTATTTTCCTACCTGCCCGAGATTCCGTCAGCGGAACAATTTTCGTGATTAATTAACGTTAGCGTTTAAGTTAGGAAATGCGCAGGAAGTGAAGCCCACAGAACGCCAACGAAAATAATTTTTCGTTTTTTTTTTGATGCGGTTATTTTTGTCGAGTCGGCCGAGAATCAAAACATTAAAATCACTTAGTAAATGCTACTACTAGTACTACCATCACGCCGTTTCCCCGCAGGGGTAGGCAGAAAGGATGGAATGCCACACTCTTCTCGGCTGTTCAAACTTAAAACACAGTAAAGGACATTTTTTGTAGTACGTTTTTTTGCATTTTTAGAAAAATGTCCTGCAAACACTCCTCGCTTCCTTCACATCCATACATCTAGTCATACATTCCCTCCGATTACGCAGACTTTTGGCACCGCCAGATATTTGGACATAGTACAATATATGATAAAACAGAAGAATGAAAATATGTATAGATTCGAGCACGATTAACAGTTGATAATAAGTAGGTGAGAATTAGAATTAGTTTTATATTGGAGTGGGTCATTTATGATTGGGTAGGGTACTATTTTGTCATGTCATGTAGCATTACGCAATTTACACAGCGTACTGCAGGTTTCCCCAAAACATGTATATTTTTTTCATGCGACCGAGTGTTAATTTTTTTTATTTATGTCGCGTAATACGCAATGTATTAATCAGTGCTGGCTGGAAGATAATTATTATAAGAGCTGTTTAGAAACAAGTGAAAAGGGTGAAGAATATGCATACTATATAGTGAATATGTGAGTTCTGTTTAACAGATCGTGCTATTTGTATCATAATTTGAAAGCAATGGCAAATAGGTACCTACACAGATTTATGGTTATTGATTCTATACAGATTTCTACACTGTTTGATTCAGATTTTTTGGTTTGACATATCGCTCACTCCTTTCAAGAACGTCATAAATCAAAAAACTTGATTTTTCAGGAGAACGTTTTTAAAGTTTAAAAATATAATACAATGTATTAAAAATAAATATCAAGCCACTTACTGAACTTTTTACTGTGCAACAGATCTTTTTAGGTTTAACCTGAAGGTTTTTTTTCCATTTGAAAAATGTTTAGTTTATTTAAAAAAATAATTAAACAATACTTTTTCTTCAAAATGCAAAAACAACACTTTCTGCCCTGTAGCGGGTAAATATTAAGTTAAAAATATGCCTCTTTTGCTGGGATATAGTACAATTTCTGGGCATTCCGAAAACATACTTAACTGAAAACTGACGATTTTTGATTTATGACGTTCTTGAAAGGAGTGAGCGATATGGCAATACTGCGTATATACCATATTCTCTGTGTCTACACCCCTGCGGAGAGAGACGTTACGATTATAAAGTTAGTTTTTATCGAGTCGAGTGGCTATGACACGAAACCAGTGTGACGACGTTTAGCGTCGAATCAAGATTTCGGCATCGCTCTTTACGACTAACATATTGAGATTATGGCTATTATATGCGAACATATCATCCGCCGGCGTACGCATTGGCCCGGCTCCAAATCGAAACATCGCCGTAACACGAAACACGCGCGGAGAAGTGACGAAACGTGTCAAAACGTTAATTAAAAATATTCTTACAATCCTTTCAATTAAAATAACAGATAAATGAATTATTTAAAACGATCTTTTTAAATAGTTTTTTCTTGTTGATTGTTTCAAATGAAGTTTTTTGTGATTGTATTTTTGTTTATTATGTTTTTGATTTGAAATAAACCCTGATGATGACAAGGTTCTTGTCGAAACCGGTAGGTTAAATTGTATCAATAAAAAAGTGGTGAAAACAAATTTAATTAATTTTATAAAGATGATTCAAATTGTCTAGGTTTTTTTTTAATTACCTAGAGTCCAAGTGACTGAAATCTAGCTACAGCTTATGCAACACCGCTTATCATGTCCCTACTCAGGCTTCAACTTTATAAGTTTCATAGCCTATGCCTACTCGTGAGTGGATTTACTCTTTATGTTTAAAGTTACTATAATTTCATTTAATTCATGAGTGAAAATTCTAGGCAAAAGGAAAAAGTGTACCAATAAAGTGGTAAAAAAAAAGTTGTTTTTTTTTAATGAAGTTTATAAAATGTGCCACAAAGTATCTGCGACTTTCGACACTTCCGAGTGATCATACAATGTACAACATTTTGAGTGTGTTCAAATACTTGTTCACAAAATCTGGATTATCTCCAATTGCAGGAGTTATTTTCATATTATTTTTTGACATCTCATCAAAGATGAAGAAGAATATGGAAGTCTGGGCATTTACGGTAATACAATAGTTTCTGCTTAATAAAGAGCTTCTTTACATCTCACAAATAGATGTCTCTAGTGAAGTTCTAGTGATTCAAAAACAAGGTTTCTAAATTGGTTCATATATAAATAGAACTTTCAAGAATTTGAGTAGTGTGGTTGTCAACAATGGGTGGAATTGGTGAATGTTGGTCAGCCCCGTAAATGCCCAGACTTCCATAAACTTCTTCATCTTTGGTGAGATGTCAAAAAATAATCATACAATGTTTTGACGCACATTTGAGAGGACGCACTTTCGCCACTTTCGAGTGGTTGAAATATTTTTTTTTCCTTTGTCGTGTCACTTAATAACCCTTGTTTATTATCTACAAATGTGATATGTTTGGGTCTGTTTTTAGTGTGTGTGCTTCTACGTGCGATGTGCTTTGAGTACCTAAAAATACTTGATTGTGCCAAGTTTTACTCGGTTTTCCTCTGCTTTTTTTCGCTTTTTCACCGCCCATTTTCCGGTGCAACCCGATCATGTAGACTGACGGTATTTATCGCTCCACCGCGCTTCGTCCGGCCGGAGTGACAAACAGCACAGAGAACACGATCCCGGTTTTGATCGTGTAGCTGAAAGTAGATGAAAGAGCAGAATCCGCCAAATGTCTTGGGCCTGGCTCGAATTATTATTTTATTTAAAATTTCTTTCGTTAGCTTATATTACATTTGATACAAACTATTTTAAAAACTTAATTTACATCATATATAAATTTATTTATATTTATTCATATCTTTTCCCAGTATACACAACATTTGTTTTTTATGTTTTGAATGTTGAAAGCTTTAACTTTGTAGATCATATTGATATATTATTTTGTGAAATAAAAAGACGTTGTTTTTGATCCACTCACATTTTTACTAACCAACTAGTTTCGGCAACAACCTGTTGCCCTCTTCAGGGTTTAATTTATGAATAGACATATATATATACATATATATATTATATATATATATATATATATATATATATATATATATATATATATATATATATATATATATATATATATATATATATATATATATATATATATATATATATATATATATATATATATATATATATATATATATATATATATATATATAAATAACGTGTACACTGTTTCTTTTGTATTTGTTGTAAAATCGATTACGCTAAACTGTCGTAGTCGCTTTTTTTTCAAAACCCGACTGCCGGACGATAAAATTCCATGTAGTGCACATACGCCCTTATAAGTTCCAGTAATTCCGTCCAATCAATGTATAAAAGAAGATCACATCTGCTGATTTTCTGCAAGTAACAATTTGCTGATTTTCTGAAGTAACAATCTGTAAAAGAAGATCATTTCTGCTGATTTTCTGTGATCATCCAGAGAGTTCATTTAAAGAAGTTCGCGGAGCCTATACTATCCGAGTATAGACTTTTCGATAGTCTCGCTATCTGTTTACATATTGTAGTCGTACAGGAGAAAGTGACCAACTAACACAACGCAAAATGTCCAGGAGGGCCATTTAAGTCACTTTTGCTTGGCAACAAAATAAACATCAATGCAGTTAGTCATTTTTAACAAGTCAATATATTATACTTCCAAGATTAAAATCGTTTGGACTTTTTTCAGGGCAATATTAAGCTAGTAAGATATCAAATAGTCAATGATCACGTTTTTCTACAAAATGCACTCGGTCGCTTTCTCCTGTATGACTACGATATATTCATCCTCAGTAACGCGAGCAGCGTGACGCGGACAATTCTGGATGATTGATCACAGATCACAGATCACAGATCACAGATCACAGCATCGGTTCGGCGGCATTCCGGGAGTCTTTGAACAAAACTTTGACATCCGATAGATCCGTTCCGGCTTGCTGCTGTCCGCGTAGCGCGCCGACTGTCAGGCACCCACGCGTATGCGAACCTTAGAGACGGCATGCACGAACCACGAGCGATTTATGTGTGTGTATCGTGTGTGTATTTTTTTCTTTAATTAGCTTATATTACACTAATATTAACTATTATTTTCACTTAATTTACATCATACATCTTCTTGCAGAAAACAAAACATTTATTTTTAATTTCTTGCAGACTCTTTTCATTCTCCATACATTCAGGCATCTCATCATACATTTTCAAACCCTTATACATTAAACAATTTTGTGACTCGGTTTTTATATAGCTCACTCCTTTCAAGAACGTCATGAATCAAAAATCGTCAATTTTCAGTTGTGCATGTTTTCGGAATGCCCAGAAAATGTACTATATCCCAGCAAAAGAGGCATATTTTTAACTTAATATTTACCCGCTACAGGGCAGAAAGTGTTGTTTTTGCATTTTGAAGAAAAGGTATTGTTTGATTATTATTTTTAAATAAACTAAATATTTTTCAAATAGAGAAAAAAACCTTCAGGTTTTTCCTAAAAAGATCCGTTGCATAGTAAAAAATTAAATAAGTGACTTGATATTTATTTTTAAAATATTGTATTATGTTTTTAAAATTTAAAAAAGTTCTCCTGAAAAATCAATTTTTTTGATTTATGACGTTCTTGAAAGGAGTGAGCGATATGTGGAATAATGATTGTTTTGTATGAGGAAATGCGTGAGTGTGGAAGAAGCGACGATTGTTTGCAAAGACAGAGTCGCTTGGCGTTCTATTATATCCGCCTACCCTTTGAAGCGGTGTAACAATCAATTATACTCATGTAATATTATCTTAGACCAAAGGTTCCCAACCCCGTGCCCGCGGGCACCGTGGCGCATATTTTTTTATTATTTATATTTGTAGATGACGGTCAGTTGATAACGTACACCAAATATCTCAAAATTGACAAAAATGGCTAGTTGGGAGCCAGCTGCGTCCTGCCGTCCGACAAGCGGGAGAGCGCGTCCGCCGATCGTGCTAGCTGTCCCCCTGCGGCCATAGAAGCAAGAATAGAAGCCGCTAGACTTGCCAACGTCTCCACGACCATATGGACTAAGGATGTCCCATAGGAAATGCTAAGGGGGTGACGTACACCGCGGCGGGACACAAGGATTATATTCATATAAGTACACCATCATCATCATCATTATCTCGACCGTATTGGTCGTGTATGACGCACAGTCGGTATTAACTTACAACATTTTGAGTGTGTCCAAATACTTGTTCACAAAATCAGGATTATCTCCAATTACAGGAGTTATTTTCATATTATTTTTTGACATCTCATCAAAGATGAAGAAGAATATGGAGGTCTGGGGATTTACGGGGCTGACGACCGTCATAAGATGGTTTAAGTAAATATATATATATATATATATATATATATATATATATATATATATATATATATATATATATATATATATATATATATATATAATAAAAATCCATCTACGTTGAGATGTCTTCGTCTATGTTGAAAATAACTCCTGTAATTGGAGATAATCCAGATTTGTGAACTAGTATTTTGACACACTCAAAATGTTGTGAATTAATATGTACTTTATCTAAAAAGAAAATGTGCGCGGAAACACGTCCGGCACATGGCGCGGCCGGTCGCGTTCTGAATACGAACGACTGACATCTCGGCCTTAACGAGTACGGCACGTGCGTCTGCACCTCCAGCGCGTGCCGCCAGAAAAGCACTGTCAGCGTCCATATGACGACCACGTGGTCGCCCGATGACGTCCGCCGGCACGAGTGGCACTAATACCCGACCATCAATCAGCGCGCCGAAACCGGTCACTGACGTCACTGGACGCGAGTCCCAGTCGGCGCTCCGGGCGTTTGAAAATCGCGACCCGAGCGAAATTTTTGAATTAGAAACAGACACGAAAATTTATTTATTTATTTATTAAACGGCTGAAGCCTTTAAGATAATACATATAATTCATAAATACAGTATCTAATATAAAAATAAAAATACACTAATTTATTTTTATATTTATAACCCTTATCCGCACCTAATGGTGCATAGGGCACTGCATCAATTTGACGCAGTGTTATGTTGATCATTACTTACGTGAAGGCAAGGTGATCACTCTTGCACTTCAGGAACCAGTCCAGGGTAATATTAAATAAATATTACAGTGTTAAATCACTAATATTTATTTTCACCCCCCCCCCTGGGAATCGAACCCGGGACCTCCAGCACGGTAGCTAAACACGCTAATAATGAACACACTAATAGAGAAACAAAAAGTCTTATGACAAATAGTCTTGTAACATAAAATCATAATTACATAACAAATTGTAAGCACTGGTCCATACACGTCTCCTTCGCACACTATCGGCGAGCAGCGAGAGAGAGTGAAACACAAAACATTATAACATGGAGAATTGTCGTTTATTTTACAAAATATTACGGCGTGGGTACGGTAATAAAGAAAATGTGCCATTTTCGTTTTCAAAGAGATTTTTTATCACTATAATATTTATTCAATATATTACCCTGGACTGGTACCTGAAGCGGAGGGCTGATCACCTTTTATTCGTGCGTTAACGATCAAGATAAAAAAAAACACTGCGTTTATATGATGCAGTGCCCTATGCACCATTGGGTGCGAATGAAGGTTAGAAGAAGAAGAAGAATTTAGTGTTAACGGCATACATTCCGCGCGCTCGTCAAACAGCAGTCCTTTGTGAACGCGAACGAGACGCCACCCACTCGACCGCGGTAGATATCTCGCCCACTCCTTTCAACAACGTCATACATCAAAAATCGTCGATTTTCAGTTGTGCATGTTTTCGGAATGCCCAGAAAATGTACTATATCCCAGCAAAAGCGCCATATTTTTAACTCAATATCTACCCGCTACAGGGCAGAAAGTGTTGTTTTTACATTTTGGAGAAAAGGTATTGTTTTATTATTTTTTTAAATATACTAAATATTTTTCAAATGGAGAAAAAACATTCAGGTTTTACCGAAAAAGATCTGTTGCACAGTAAAAAGTTCAATAAGTGGCTTGATACTTATTTTTAATACATTTTATTGTAGATTTATATTTTCCACAGACACTTCGTGATGAAATTGCATTTTTAATATATTATTAGATTAAAACCAATATTTTTAGCTTTTCCACTTTATTTTTATTCGACCAGCGACCGGGTTTCGTCGTTACCGATATCATCAGACTGGTCTTTTATTACATTTAATTATATTTTTTAACTTTAAAAACGACCTGAAAAATCAAGAATTTTGTGACGTTGTTAAAAGGAGTGAGCGATCCGTGTTTTGACGGCGAATATTAAGTTCAGGGTAATTTAATTTAGTGAAAATCAACGTCTGCATAACACACGGGAGATCTAAATAAGATAATTCCTAACATCGCAACAATGGATCGATTGTTCGAGTTACATTTCTCAGAACGTGTCTCTTTCAATGGGACAAAAATTCAAAGAAGAGAAATTCACCCTCCCTTCGCGGTGTTGTGTGCCTTGTACACACTGCTTCTAATAACCATAATATCTCTATAAATACAGTAAATACAAGGCTAAGATTTTAGGTATTCCTCCATAACATATTTACGCGTTCATTTAAAAAATAATATTAATAATAATCAGAATTTATCGGGTACATGAGAGGTTTTATATATATAAGCAGCGCGTGAAGAGTGTGCGGGAACCGCGACACTATATTCGCATCTCACTCTTGCATGCTTGCGCTGTGGAAGCGTGAGGAGCTCAAAGCTCAATGTTCTCTTGCTAGCGGCAGTCGCTTTTGGGCTTCCGACAAGAGTTGACTTGACCAGATGGTTTTTAATGTTTCCAGCAAATAAATCTAAATTATTTTAATTTTTTACTCCATTTGTAATTTATTAAGGAGATTACCTATGAAAGTCCGTATTTTTTTTATTTGAAATGGCTAATTTTTCATTGTGTAGTGACTACCCAACACCGGGACGCGCGTTTTTATTTAAGCACCGGAACGGAAAGGTTAAAGAAGTTTTATTATACAAAATGCAGTTTCACCAAGAAATGTTCATTTTTTTTTTTAAATATTTTTTATATTATTTTTTGACATCTCATCAAAGATGAAGAAGAATATGGAAGTCTGGGCACGGGTCTTGATCTTTGTTGAGATGTCAAAAAAATAATATGAAAATAACTCCTATAATTGGAGATAGTCCAGATTTTGTGAACAAGTATTTGGACACATTAAAAATGTTGTAAACTCCTGTATACAGCGTTAGTAAGGAGTCAATTATGAGGAGTAAGTTATAATCGAATCGGTAGTAAAGTGCTGTTCGAGTAGGCCGTGAGAAGCAGTTATGGTTACAGACAGCTGCCAAGGTTGATCTCACCCGAAATCCTTGGCTCGCATGGACCAGTTTCACGCAATCATTGTTGTTCACCGCACAACGCGATCATATCGATTCAAACGCATAGAAGATAAAAGTAGAGTGAATGCAGTCGGAATGCCATCTCTCAGTGCGGCAAAACCATGTATGTTAGATGTTCCAACGGTGATATAAGGAAAGGGTGCAAGGCTGAGATGAGCACTATCCAGCAAACTAAGGAAGGCGGCTTGGGATGGTTTGGGAAGGATGAGAGTAGACTGGATGCAGTCGGGATGCCATCTCTGAGTACGGCAAGACCATGTATGGTAGATGTTCCAATGGTGATATAAGGAAAGGATGCAATGCTGAGATGAGCACTATACAGCAAACTAAGGAAGGCGGCTTGGGATGGTTTGGGAAGGATGAGAGTAGACTGGATGCAGTCGGGATGCCATCTCTCAGTGCGGCAAGACCGTGTATGGTAGATGTTCCAATGGTGATATGAGGAAAGGATACAATGCTGAGATGAGCACTATACAGCAAACTAAGGAAGGCGGCTTGGAATGGTTTGGGAAGGATGAGAGTAGACTGGATGCAGTCGGGATGCCATCTCTCAGTGCGGCAAGACCACGTATGGTAGATGTTCCAATAGTGATATAAAGAAAGGGTGCAAGGCTGAGAGGAGCATTATTGATAGAATTAAGAAAGGTGTGCTGAGATGGTTCAATTCTCTCTACCTACCACTGCGGGGAATTCATTAGTTTTTATTTTTATTAATACACATTTACCCGTTTAATTTATCAACGCGACGTCTGGACGACTCGACCCAGTGTGTTGACATAAAGACAAACATAATCAATTAATCTCATAATTATGACATTTCCTTTATTTTTTAATGTCAGCACAACTTTTCAGTGAAATATTTGCGTTGACACGTGGAATCTACACAAAAAGAGTTGGGATACAAACAATTTGGGCCAGCAAAGACAGGGCCTTCGGGTCGACGAAAACATAAATACTCGCGTTTAATGCAAATATTTTAAGAGTATTTTTTATTTAAAATATTTTTTTACTTATAGCTTACATCAGTTAAAATATTATAAACTGTTTCATTTTTGTTTTATGTATATTAATATGTACGTATGTGGTGGTCAGGTTAGGAGTGGTCAGGTTAGGAGTGGTCGGGTTAGGTAGGAGTCGTAACAATCGGCGGGTATGTATGAGGAGATGCATGAACGTGGAAGAGGCGAAGAATGTTTGCAAGGACAGAGTGGTGTGGCGCTCTATTCTCTCTGCCTACCCCTGCGGGGAAGCGGCGTGATGGTTAGTTTTAGTTTTTTTATAGTTTTAATATGTACGTATCTATGTATGTACCATATGTTGATAAATAAGATGTTAAATTTGTTTCATTTTACCAGGATCACAGGATTAAGTGGAGTGCTCACTTGAAAATCACCATCCGATTCGATTATACGACCGGCGATTTGATCAGTTTTGTTTCCCATTATTTACGACAACGATAACATAGCATTACTCGACGCATTTGCATATTCGCCATTCATCGCAGATGATGAAAAAAATAGAAAAAAAAGTGATGAATATTTTTTATTTATTTATTTTATTTTATTTATTCGGGAATTGTACAGCTTACATATAAAAAATGATATAATAAACAATAGTTACATTAACAGTAATAAACATTACATTACATTA
Source organism: Brachycentrus maculatus (assembly GCF_059751285.1). Classification (NCBI taxonomy): domain Eukaryota; kingdom Metazoa; phylum Arthropoda; class Insecta; order Trichoptera; family Brachycentridae; genus Brachycentrus; species Brachycentrus maculatus. Next base: position 216,372 of record NW_028281310.1, on the reverse strand, counting down.
ACAAAAAATAGTTACCTTAAAAAAAGCTAATTAAACAATTCCACATTTATGTTACAAAAGATGTCAAATTGTACCAGGATAACAGAATGAGTCAAGTGTGTTCACATGAAAGTCACATTGGCACATTGATCAGTTTGTTTATCATTGTTAACGATAAAGATAACGTTGCATTACTCGATGCAGTGGCCTATGCATCATTCACGACAGAAAAAGAAGAAAAAAAACAGAAAAAGAGGTGATCTCTAATATGTAAAATTTGTTCCATTGCACCAGGATCGCAGGAATGGGTAGGATGTGCACAAGAAAGTATGGGTCGCGTCATGCGATGCACAGCAGTCGCGCCGATGGACTCCTCGACCCCGTATATTGGATTATAATAGAGCTAGCTGAGAGCCCGTGCCAAAGTGGCCGTGTCGATAAAGATGGGTCAAATTGCCGCACCTATAGGATATGCCGGGCCAAGTCGACTAAAGATACAATCAAGAAAGTAACTAAAGAAATTTTAAACATGCAAAAAAATCGTCAGTCTACATAGCATGTGCGGCTAGAAGCTAGGACTGTATGCCAGGGTCAGGAGTGCAGAAGTCAGAAGGGGTGTGCGGCTGAGGCAGGTATAGTTGGGAAGATCAAGGGTCTATGAGATGGTGTAGCAATGTGGGGGGTATAGTTAGAGCAGTATATATATGGGAGAGTAGGCCCGAGAGTCTACATAGCATGTATGGCTAGAAGCTAGGACTGTATGCCAGGGTCAGGAGTGCAGAAGTCAGAAGGGGTGTGCAGCTGAGGCAGGTATAGTTGGGAAGATCAAGGGTCTATGAGATGGTGTAGCCATGTGGGGGGTATAGTTAGAGCAGTATATATGGGAGAGTAGGCCCGAGAGTCTACATAGCATGTATGGCTAGAAGCTAGGACTGTATGCCAGGGTCAGGAGTGCAGAAGTCAGAAGGGGTGTGCGGCTGAGGCAGGTATAGTTGGGAAGATCAAGGGTCTATGAGATGGTGTAGCCATGTGGGGGGTATGGTTAGAGCAGTATATATGGGAGAGTAAAACCGAGAGAGGTTGGACCTATTCGAAAACATATAAACCGTACATCTAGCAATATTTAAAAATTAAATACTTATTCAGTATAATCCTGTAGCCAAAACTGCAATACTGCATCGCAGATAACAAATCAATCCGAGATGGAAGGTTGCCAACGGTCCACTGCAAGTGACGTCCAAAACCACAGTCGGAAGGTTACAAGAAAAAATGCACTTTCACACAATGTATTGATGTTGGCAACTGCAAGTGATCATTTCAACCAGCCAACGTAAGCCAGGTAAACGACCAAACAACCATATCCTTATTTTATTTATTGTTTCGGCATTACCTTTGTGGTAAGACATGTTACAATGATTAAAGAAAACACTTCGTTTTTTACCACTTGAGTTTTATTATAGACTACATGTTTCAGAAGTTAAACTTCCATCATTCAGGTCTGTATAATAAGTGTTTTCTTTAATCATTGTACCATATCCTTATCTAAATAAATCTTATCGGTGTTGAGAGTACACGAAATAAAAAAACTTTTAAATAAACAACTTGTTCACAAAATCTGAATTCTCTCCAATTATTCATTATTAATTAATTTTTCATCTCACCAATAGATGTCTCTAGTGAAGTTCTAGTGATTCAAGAACAATGTTTTAAAAATTAGTTCATATATAAAGAACTTCCAAGAATTTGAGTAGTGTGATTGTCAATAATGGGTGGAATTGGTGAATGCTACACGTGTTTAGGTAAAGTGATCACTTAAACCAGCCCATGACGGTCGTAAGCCCCGTAAATGCCCAGACTTCCAGGAAGAAGCTATTTATTGAGTTTTTTTATTCTACCCACGATCGACAACCACACTACTCAAATTCTTGGAACTTCTATATACTTATAAATTGTTTAAATTTAAATCATTGAATTACTAGAATTTCACTAGAGACATCTATGGCTGTCTCTCAGAGAGATAGGAGAGCGAGCAATCTATCACTATTATTTATTTGAACCCCCCTCCCTGGATATCGAACCCGGGACCTTCAGTACGGAAGCCGAGCGTGCCGACCATTATAACACTACGGAAGCGGACGAAATAATAAAATAAATTTAAAATATTTAAGATTTCTCTCATATCACTTTTATTTATTTGAACCTGCCACCCTAGGTATCGATCCCGGGACCCCCAGTACGGCAGCCGAGCGTGCCGACCATTATAACACTACGGAAGCGGATAAAATAGTAAAAATCAATTAAAAATATTAAATATATGTCTAGGCATTTTATACGAACGGGAAATGGAATAACAGTTGAGTATAAACAAATCGATATATTTTACGATTAAAAGGTACAAGGCCATTTTTTTCATACGTTGCCGACGGATGGATGGGTATACAGTCAGTATGCGTACGAGTAGGACGAGTATAGCACTAGTGCAGGGGTCCGCAACGTGTGGCTCGAGAGCAGTGTTGCCAGGTGTTTGGTATTCTACCGAACCGTTCGCCGTTTCAGCACCTATTATTTCTTAAGGTAGTATATATTTTAACTAATATAAAGTATTATTTACACTTAATAAACATCATTTAATATATATATATATATATATATATATATATATATATATATAAATACAAATATATATGGATATATATATAAATATATATAATATATATATATATATATATATATATATATATATATATATATATATATATATATATATATATATATATATATATATATATATATATATATATATATATATATATATATATATATATATATATATATATATATATATATATATATATATATATATATATATATATATATATATATATATATATATATATATATATATATATATGTCCGCCTCCGTAGTGTAATGGTCAGCACGCTCGGCTACCGTTCTGGAGGGTTCGGCGACCAGCACGACCGGGTTCGATTCCCAAGGGGGGTAAAATAAATATAAGAGATTTTTTTCACTGTAATATTTATTCAATATTACCTTGGCCTGAAGCGGAGGGCTGATCACCTTTCCTTCATGTGTAAACGATCAAGATAACACTGCGTTTATATGACGCAGTGCCCTATGCACCATTGGGGTGCGGATAAGGGTTTTATTATATATATATATATATATATATATATATATATATATATATATATATATATATATATATATATATATATATATATATATATATATAAATATATTCATTACTTTTAATTGTTATTACCATTTTAACCAAATTTATATTCTTTATATATGTGTTTAACCAGCACCTTTATTGTTTCTGTAAGCTTGTTGTGTTCTCCTCTAATTGATGAAAAACATTCAAACAATATGTCTCGCACTGTATTTCATTTATTGTAATATATTTTCATTGTTCGTGAACCATAAAAAAAAAACAAAATAAAAATAATTAAATGATATAAAATTAAATTAAATAATTACATATTAAAGTATTGTGAATAAATAATATGCTCCCCGAAAATTTCCAAATCGTTTTTCTATTCAAGTTTCGCTCTCTTGGTCCATCGGGTTACCGACCCCTGCACCAGTGCTGTGTGTACAGCCACCAATCAATCCGCGACCAGCACTCAACTTACATAAACAACAAGACCTATTAAAATGAATTAAATCGGAATAGGGGGGTCCGCATTTCACATCCCACTATCGGCGAATGATAATTTGTATGGATTTTTTTAAAACAGCCCTAGAAATTACCTCTCAATTTTAATTTTATGTATTATATGTGTAATGAAACACAAATTTTGTATTTATTGCCAAAAAAAATTGTATTTATTGCACAAAGTTGTATTTTATTGCTAAAAAGCACAAAAAATAAATTTATAAATAATATACAAACCAACATTTTGAGTGTGTCCAAATACATGTTCACACTCAAAATGTTTAAATAAATTATCTGGTCAAATTATAAGTTTAAATAATAAAAATGAAAATGGTATTTTCTGGCGTTTCTCATGTGTGTGATTACAATGCAGGTTTCGGACCTCACATACTAATATAAGAGTTTCTGCTAAGTAAAAAGCTTCTTTACATCTCACCAATAGATGTCTCCAGTGAAGTTCTAGTGATTCAAGAACAAGGTTTCTAAATTGGTTCATATATATAGAACTTCCAAGAATTTGAGTAGAGTGGTTGTCAATAATGGGTAGAATTGGTGAATGTTACACGCGTGTAAAGTGATCAGTTGAACCAGTCTATGTCGGTCGTCAGCCCCGTAAATGCCCAGACTTCAATATTCTTCTTCATCTTTGATAAGATGTCAAAAAATAAAATGAATATATAAACCAGCCTATGACGGTCGTAAGCCCCGTAAATGCCCAGACTTCCATAATATTCATCCATGTTGAGATGTCGAAAAATATTATAAAAGTACTTATGTACATTTGTTTTATAATTTCAGTCAACATATTCATTGTCTATGTATTTTTTATCTGCCTCCACAGCGTAGTGGTTAGCGCGTTAGGCTGGATGTCCCGGGTTCAATTCCCAAGGGGGTCTAAAAAAATATTAGTGATTTTTCAGTCTAATATGACCCCGTTTACTTTGTGTATTACCACTTTTATTACAGAAAGTAAACGATGAATTATAAAGGAGAGTGTTATATTATTATGCTTTTGATATACAAAATATGAAATTATAGTGTTATTATTTCACCGGCATAAAAAGTGAAATAAAACGATTAAACTCAAATCCTTTGAAGTAGTATGAAAACAAAAGCATTAGAGAAGTCCAACAGACCACAAGGACCATTATTGAAAAACGCGGACGAGCCATGTGTTTGAAGAAGCGAGACAAGTCGGCGGTGTGTTTGGTTACTTTTTAACGGACGGTTTATCACAAACGGCGCAATTCTCTACACCAACTAATCGACCAACCATCACGCCGTCTTCTTCTTCTTCTTCTTCATGAGCCCTCTGCCCTCCACTGCCGGATATAGGCCTCTTCTCTACTCTCCATTTTCTCCGGTCGGTTGCTGCTTGCAGCCAGTTTCTATCCCCCACAGCGACTATGTCGTCGGACCATCTGTTTTGGGGTCTTCCGACACCTCTTTTCGCTCACTCCTTTCAAGAACGTCTTAAATAAAAAAAACTTGATTTTTCAGGAGAACGTTTTTGAAGTTTAAAAATATAATACAATGTATTAAAAATAAATTTAAAACAAATTTATGAGACGAATGTTAGTGGGAAAAGAAGCAGAGGAAGACCGAGAAAAACATGGCACGATCAGGTATGCCAAATACTTGAAAGTGGTCAGGTTAGGAGTCGTAACAATCGGCGGGTATGTATGAGGAGATACATGAACGTGGAAGAGGCGAAGAATGTTTCAAAGACAGAGTGGTGTGGCATTATATTCTCTCTGCCTACCCCTGCGGGGAAGCGGCGTGATGGTTAGTTGGTTAGTTTTTTTTTGGAAGCAGCACATTAAAGATTTGAGAATAGGGCCTATGGGAGCTTACCAACCTACAAACATTTGACAGTTTAGTTCTGTAAATATATATAAATTAAATTAAAACAATGTGTTAAAAAAACACACTTTAAAATGATCAAAGGAGACATATTAAAAGCAGACGCCATTTTCAAAGAAATCGAATGCTTCATGTATTTTAAAAATCAATTTGGATTAGTTTCCAGCGCATATATATTAGCCTCGTTTAACCTCAGGGATAGGCAGATGCTGCCGATTTTTAACAGAAATTCATCGTCATAATACACGATGTATAATGGTCAGCGTGTTTCGCTACCGTGCTGGAGGTCCCGGGTTCTATTCCCAGGGGGGGGGGTGAAAATAAAAATTAGTGATTTTACACTGTAATATTTATTTAATATTACCCTGGACTGGTTCCTGAAGCGCAAGAGTGATCACCTTGTCTTCATGTAAGTAATGATCAAGATAACACTGCGTCAATTCAATGCAGTGCCCTATGCACCATTGGGTGCGGATAAGGGTTATAAGTAATACACGAGGACATAATAAAATACATGTGGAGCCGATGAACACAAATACGTTTGGAGTAATGTCCTTGCAATATATTGCCTGCACCCAAATTAACCAGCTATCTTACATGTATAAACTAGAACCCAGTCAGGGACCCAAAATGAATGAACTTAAAAAAATACTTTATAGAAAGATATTTGTGAAAAAGAAGGATGAAAGTAAACTGAATGCAGTCGAAATGCTACAAAACGATGTATGATAGATGTGCGAATAGTGAAATAAGGAAGGAATGCAAAGCTGAGATAAGCATTATCGATAAACTTAAGAAAGGTGTGTTGAGATGGTTTGAACATGTAGAACGAATGAGTGAGGAAAGAAGGGTAAAACAAATTTATGAGGCGAATGTAATGTAAGTGGAAAAAAGAGCAGAGGAAGACCGAGAAAAACATGGCGCGATCAGGTATGCCAAATACTTGAAAGTGGTCAGGTTAGGAGTCGTAACAATCGGCGGGTATGTGTGAGGAGATGCATGAACGTGGAAGAGGCGAAGAATGTTTGCAAAGACAGAGTGGTGTGGCGTTCTATTCTCTCTGCCTACCCCTGCGGGGAAGCGGCGTGATGGTTAGTTAGTTATATCTGTGTTTGTGATTAGCTATCTTCTTTTTTTTTCCCTTTAAACGTGCTTCTTACCTCATTTCTATATGCCTATATAAAATAGAACCCAGTCAGGGATCCAGAAAAATGAACTGAAAAATACTTTACGGAAAGGTATTTGAGTGATAACTTATATTTTCATATTATTTTTTGACATCTCATCAAAGATGAAGAAGAATATGGATGTCTGGACATTTACGGGGCTGACGACCTTCATAGGTTGGTTTAAGTGATCACTTTACACACGTGTAACATTCACCAATTCTACCCATTATTGACAACCACACTACTCAAATTCTTGGAAGTTCTTTATATATGAACTAATTCCGAATCGTTGTTCTTGAATCATTAGAACTTCACTAGAGACATATATTGGTGAGATAAAAAGAAGCTTTTTTCATTGAGCAGAAACTCTTTTATTAGTATGTGAGATCCGAATTCTAGATTATTATCACACACATGAGAAACGCCAGAAAATATAATTTTCATTTGTATTATTTTAGCTAATAATTTGACCAGTGAATTTCTTTACAACATTCTGGCCGACCAAAAATCGCATGTGTTAGACATTTTGTGTAGTTTTGAGTGTGTAAATGGTGCTATGGTGGTGAAGGGTGGTATTGTTTGCATGCTCTAGTAGTGATAGTCCTGACGAAGAGACGGGTACGTCTCGAAACCGGTAGACATAAAAATCTCGGTGAGTGGTTATATGGTATACTAATATAAACATTTTAGTAAAAAAATAAATAAGTAAAAATGACTAACCACAAAGTAAATGCTTTAAATATTAATAATATTGAGAATACATTTATGATATTAAAAAAAAACCCTACTGTTTAGTTTAGAAAGCTACCCAGAAAGATATTCTGTAACTCCTTGTAATTATTAATAGATTTGCATTTTGATGTACATAATTTGTTTTTGGTGATTTATTGATGAATGTTAGCAAATCCAAAATCATGGTTTTTGAAAGAGATGAATGTAGATCTGAGTGTGAAATATTGGTAAATGGGGAGATTTTGGAACAGGTAGATGATTTCATATATTTGGGTAGTATGTTTTCTAGGGATGGAAAGATTGATAAAGACATAGAAAGGAGAGTGAATGCTGGGAACAGAGTGAATGGTGCACTAAAATCAGTTTTAGCAAATAAAATCTATCAGCGGAAGCTAAACTGGCAGTACACAATGGAGCTCTGGTTCCAACCCTTATGTATGGAAGCGAAGCATGGAGTTGGCAAAAGAAGGATGAAAGCAGACTGAATGCAGTCGAAATGCGATCCCTCAGACGAATGTGTGGGAAAACGATGTTTGATAGATGTTCGAATGATGAAATAAGGAAAGAATGTAAGGCTGAGATAAGCATTATCGATAAAATTAAGAAAGGTGTGTTGAGATGGTTTGGACATGTGGAGCGTATGAGTGAAGAAAGAACGGTTAAACAAATTTATGGAACGAATGTAGTTGGAAAAAGAAGCAGAGGACGACCGAGGAAAACTTGGCACAATCAGGTATGTCAAATACTTGAAAGCGGCCGGGTCAGGAGTCGTAATAATCGTCGGGTATGTATGAGGAGATGCATGAATGTAGAAGAGGCAAAGAATGTTTGCAAAGACAGAGTGGTGTGGCGTTCGATTCTCTCTGCCTACCCCTGCGGGGAAGCGGCGTGATGGTTAGTTAGTTAGTTAATTTGTTCAATCACCTGACATGCTCCGAATTCGTCTTGTATGGTATATTTTGAGAAGGGATAGCGGAATCTGTACTAAACCCCAATCAAGATACTTCATAACTAAATTCTTGTGAAAAAATTAAATAAGTAAAAATATAAATAGCTCCCGAGTGGACGATCTCAGATTGGTGAGATAAGATTTGGCCACACTCAAAATATTGCGGAGATATTAATGTGTCGCTGAGTCTGGCGGCAGATGGGAATGCCTAGATAGGTGGACCGATCGCCCATCGAGAGACGCACCTGTCGCGGGCTGTGAAGGATGGACCCAGCCGTACCTAGCAGCTTCACTGGGAAGCCGTGCCCCATATCAGCGTATGGACCGGAATGACATGTGCAGTTTTTAACTCTCTCGTAAATATTAATAATAAAAAAATTATAAAGTACAGTCCCAGGTCGCTAATTTGAACGTAAATCGAGAAGACAGTAGTTCGGAGAGTAGGGAAAACGTAGATTACAATGAAAAAAAAATCCTAGCCCGTTATATCGAGGTTTTACTGTAATACGTAAAAGGACGTCATGAAACTAAATCTATTTACAACATTTTGAGTGTGTCCAAATACTTGTTCACAAAATCTGGATTATCTCCAATTACAGGAGTTATTTTCTTATTATTTGTTGACATCTCATCAAAGATGAAGAAGAATATGGAAGTCTGGGCATTTACGGGTCTGAGCTTAGCATTTAAGTGTCACTTAACCCAGCCTATGACGGTCGTCAGCCCCGTAAATGCCCAGACTTCCATATTCTTCTTCATCTTTGATGAGATGTCACAAAATAATTCTAAATCTATTTAATTAATTTTTTTTTTTTTTTAAATATATAAAATCATGGTTTTCAACCCCCACATTTTAGTGTATTTAAAACAGAATTATGTCTAGCCTCCCACGATTCTGGTGATGTCAGAAACGAAGAAACCAGATCACTGGTCAAAGAAAATAACATTGGAAAAACTGTATGGTTGCTGATGTATTATATGAATACAGATAGTTGGATCGTTTTTATAAAAAAAAACTTAATTTTTTGGACATCTCAACATAGACGAAGAAGAATACGGAAGTCTGGGCTATAAAATCAAAAGAAAAAAAATTCTTTCAATTTTTTGACATCTCAACAAAGATGAAGAAGCATATCGAAGTCAGGGCATTTACTGGTCTTACAAGCTACGCGTCACACTACGCCAAATATATTTTTTAAATCAAACGGTATACGACGCAGCGTGCGCGATGATAAATCGATGGCCAGTTATGCAATACGGTGAGTGTAAAATTCTAAGACTACGTTTGACAAACGGGACCCGCCCACGCGGGCTTCCGTTCGCAACTTGCGGCCAACATTTATAGCTCCAACTACATATGTACTACCATGTCGCACCGGCCGTCGGATCCGTCGCCGCGTCACTTGTCGCTCGACCGTCCCGAGGGACTTTCAACCTGTCCGGCCGTACATGTACGGCCGTACCAAACTCTACTCCAAGGAGTGCGCAACAATCTTCTAGCGCAATATGAGAAATGCTGAAAGCATGGGACACTGCTCGGCTGTCCAAACTCAAAACACAGTAAGGGACATTTTTTATTAGTACGTTTTTTTTTTGCATTTTTGGACGAAGTAAATTCTACTGGTTCTGGAGGTCCCGGGTTCGATTCCCAGGGGGGGGGGGTCAAATGAATACAAGTAATTTTTCACTCTAATATTTATTCAATATTACCCTGGTCTGGTACCTAAAGCGGAGGGTTGATCACCTTTCCTTCGTGTGTTAACGATCAAGACAGCACTGCGTTTATATGATGCAGTGCCCTATGCGCCATTGGGGTGCGGATAAGGGTTTGAAGAAATTCTACTTAGTACAAAAATGCAAGAAAAATTTACTACAAAAAATGTCCCTTTCTGTGTTTTAAGCTTGGACAGCCGTGCTGCATAGTACATTAAAAAGCATCGCCTTAATAAGGAGGTGGCTTTTCGTGCTAAAAATTTATTCATTCAATGACAATGCAGCGACACATTTTGGCGAAATTTTAAGCGCCGACTAAAACAAATCGCTCACTCCTTTGAAGAACGTCATAAATGAAAAGTCGAGAATTTTCAGTTGTGCATGTTTTCAGAATGCCCAGAAAATGTACTATATCCCAGCAAAAGAGGCATATTTTTCACTTAATATTTACCCGCTACAGGACAAAAAATGTTGTTTTTGCATTTTGAAGAAAAGGTATTGTTTAATTATTTTTTTAAATATATTGAATATTTTTCAAATGGAGAAAAAACCTTCATGTTTTACCTAAAAAGATCTGTTGCACAGTAAAAAGTTCAATAAGTGGCTTGATATTTATTTTTAATACATTGTATTATATTTTTAAACTTCAAAAACGATCTCCTAAAAAATCAAGTTTTATGGTATATGCGTTGTTGAAAGGATTGAGCGAAATGTATTTTCAAAAACAGTTTTCCAGCTAAAAGGGATAAATTATTTGACATAAATTCATATTTTTATTAACTTTTTTTTTCAAATCTAAAATATTTTCCCAGTTTTAACACTCCCTAACAATCTCCATTTACTTTTATCCGCCTCCGTGGTGTAATGGTCAGCGTGTTTAACTACCGTGCTGGAGGTGCCGGGTTCGATTCCCAGGGGGGTGAAAATAAATATAAGTGATTCTGCACTGTAATATTTATTTAATATTACCCTGGAATGGTTGATTGAAGCGCCAGAGTGATCACCCTGCCTTCATGTATGTAACGATCAAGATAACACTGCGTCGATTCGATGCAGTGCCCTATGCACCATTGGGTGCGGATAAGGGTCATGAGTAAGCAAGAATTTACAAGCAATTTTGATTGAATAAACACTAAAAATATGATATAATTGAATTTTATTACGGCCTCGAACGCGTTAACGTATTTTCAATTGATCTGTATGGAAAAAATGTTTCGCATAACGATTAGGATGCTGGAACGAATTAAACTGTGAGAGGTTCTACTGTATATAAAAGTAAGTTGAACAGAATGTCCGAATGACCTTACAGACTTCCTTGAGAATTCCTTGAACTCCACTGTAGTAGACCTTAATATTCTTACGAGCTAGTAATCCGATCTTAGCTGCACGTCAATACAATGGATTTATCTCATGCTGTGTTATTATTGGCTAATAAATTAATATGAAAAACCACAAGACTATCTATGGGTTACATTCTTATTGAAATCTGTAGAGAACTAAGGGAGATATGGAGGTTTAAACCCGAGATATTTCAAAACGAAAAACGTGCGTTCGCATACGTCAGGTTTAAAATATATAATAATAAAACCCTTAACCGCACCCCGATGGTGCATGGGGCACTGCGTCATATAAACGCAGAGTTATCTTGATCTTTTACACGCGAAGGAAAGGTGATCAGCCCTCCGCTTCGGATACCAGTCCAGGGTAATATTGAGCGCACGATTCAATTAAATTTATTTAGCGATTTATTGATTTTGATTGATATTTAGTTAAGTAGGTAATTATAGATCTTCAATGCCACTTTAAAGAGTTTGCGAGCATAAATTGTGACGTCACACCGGTCCAGATATTGACAATACTGACATCATATTACAGATGTAATCATAAACAAATTTACGAGGCAAATGTAGTTGTAAGAAGGAGCAGAGGAAGACCGAGAAAAACTCGACACGATCATGTATGTCGAATACTCGAAAGTGGTCATGTTATGAGTCGAAATAATCGGCGGGTATGTATGAGGAGATGCATGAACGTGGAAAAGGAGAAGTATGTATGCAAAGACGGAGTGGAGTGGCGTACTATTCTCTATGCCTACCCATGCGGGGAAGCGGTGTGATGGTTAGTTTAAACGCGCAATAATCGTTGCCAGTGATTTACGTTTTTTTTCATATCGCTCACTCCTTTCAACAACGTAATAATATATCAAAAATCGTCAATTTTCAGTTGTGCATGTTTTCGGAATGCCCAGAAAATGTACTATATCCCAGAAAAAGCGGCATACTTTTAACTTAATATTTACCCGCTACAGGGCAGAAAGTGTTGTTTTTGCATTTTGAAGAAAAGGAATTGTTTAATTAGTTTTTTGAAATACACTAAATATTTTTCAAATGGAGAAAAAAACATTCAGGTTTTACATAAAAAAAGATCTGTTGCACAGTAAAAAGTTCAATAAGTGGCTTAATATTTATTTTTAATACATTTTATTATATTTTTAAACTTTAAAAACGATCTCCTGAAAAATCCAGTTTTTTGATACATGACTTTGTTGAAAGGAGTGAGCGACATGTTAAAAATATTGGTAAAAATACAAGTATGTAAACGAAAATCACCCTAAAACTAGAAGAAAAGAATGCGTTTTTTTTACGCAGCAGAAAAACATTCAAACAGCGAGCTATATCTCGTGAAATACACGAAAAATATTTACTTACTAATGTTTTCCGATCAACGCACACGTTTTCAAATTTAAAAACGTTTTAAATCACGAGGTATACAGCTTTTAAATATCCCTACATGTCAAAAAATAAGGCAGACGCCATTTTGGTTTTTTTTCAATATTTTCTATTATTGTTGAAAAATTAAGAAAATATACTCGATAATATTGTTGTAATCTTTAAAACAACTGAGTGTAATAAAATTTAACGACGATTTGTTGAATATGGTGGTTTTTATACGATTAAAATGTATATTTTATACGTTAAAAGAAAAAAAATGTATCAGTAATACAAGGATACAAATTAAGACGCCAGGACATAATTCTTTGTTTAAGCTTTTTATCATCAGATAGTTATTTTAATAAAGAAAACTATTTTAAAATATATAAATGATGGTTTCAAAACAGAAATAATAGGTTTAGGGGATAGTATTTCCATTTTTTAGTAACTACAACAACCAAAATTATGTGGACTTGACAGAAAACGAATAACGCAGGTGTAATGTTGAAGATGATTTTGTATAAAGAAACAAAAAAAACATTCATCTGTTTCGTTTTTGATAAAAAATAAATAAAAGCCTATTAGTTGAATAATAAATTAAGACATTTTCAAATAGGCCCGGCTTATATTTAAGAAGGGAAAAGTGGTTCGCTTTTGCGGGTCAAAATGCGCGTCCATTTTGTTAGCCGCATCAAATTCCGCATTGAGAAATGCAATCGAATTAAAACACATGCAACGAAATATTTAATTTAAAAACAACAAAGCGGACTTTGTTTATTGGATTTCCTACCTTATTCTCACTGGTGGAGGTATATTAAAAGCGGCAGGGAACAATTTCGCCGCGGCGTTGGCAGGATTCTCAAACAACATTTTGCCTGTCGAAATCACAACACAAACGAGAAAAATCCTATCACAAAACTATTGAAAAATCAACACGAGGTAATTCAACAACCAAATTTGAGCACTAAATCACTGGTTTGCTTGTGTTTTATTGCGAATTTTAACGCTTTTTCATAAAGCGATTTCGACGCACGACAACAAACAATGGCTTTTTTGCACGCGATCCTACCACCTTGAAAATGATATTCTACGGTAGGTTGTTATTCACTTATGTTATTTTGAGTTATAAGAAGGTGTTTTGATTCACGGTTCGCACGCTTTTGGTTTTGTTTTGGATAATTTCGACAATGGACGAACGCGTACGGCCGTCGGAAGTTGCCTCTACTCTCTACTGCCCGGTGTTGTGTGTACGCCGTGCGGGGTGGTCGGGGTAGTGAGGCATTCGCTTGTGCGGTGTTGCCACTACTACAAAAAATAATCCAGTACCTAAGTAGTGTAAGATCACAAATAAAACGCATTTTTACCGATTGTACTTATTTTATGAATTCGCTACTGTACAAAGGGATTTTATCGTATTTATTGAATGAAAATTGTTCGGTTATAACAAAAAGTTAAGTTTTTTAATCAATTTCTTTATCAAACGTACTGAATATTTATGAACTCTTGTAAAATAATGATTTGAGCTTTTGATTGTGAGCCTATCAGTAACACCTTGTGTTGTTTCGAAAAAAGGTGTTTCAGGAGGTCAATTTAAGAAATTTCCATTTTTTAAGATAAACAACTCAATCATTTAACTTTCTAAATAAGCGTCATTATTTTGGCGATCGTTTTATTTCATTTTTGTTCCCATCAAATGAGATAAAGGACACTGCATAAGGTAATGAAGCATATAATAGGGTAACATATGAAAAACTCGCCAGTATCAAATCTGGCACCACACGGAAATCGGGAAAAGTGATATTTACTCATTAAAATATCAATGTCGTTTAGATTATTGTCAAAAAGATTCAAGAAATTTTTATAAAAACTTCACTATTTAAGTCGTTAAACTATTTAAAACGTAATGTTTTAATGGAAGAAAATTGTGTTTATTCATCGTTTATGTAAAGAACGACCAGTTAAGGCAAGACGCAAAAGCAAAGTTTTATATTCATATTAAATGACATGAACCATATTTCAAAATACGAGAAAAAAAAATCCCTTTTTTAATTATGTATAGATGGTCAAAAATACATAAGACGTAAGAAACTATGAAGAATTAAAATTAACCAATTCAATTAAAAAATATCATGCTCATCTTGTGCACGTAAGGGTATGCAATCCCGAGTGCCAATTTTTCCCTCTAAGTTCTCTGTTTTCCGATTACTAATCTTTCCTATTTTCCATACGATATTAGTTATTTTGCGTCCATATAACTACAATCATGTTAACACTGCATTTATATTTTTACACTATTTGGCCAAATAAGAAGGAAACACATATATTTTAATAACTTAGTGTAGAATTTATTTTTACAATATTTATTTAGTAGACAAAAATAAAAATATTTGTTTTTATTTTATTTTAACCATCTTAATAAATTTAACGGAATCTTTTAGACTTTTTTCATGTATTTTTATCACTTAGCGTATGTAATACAAAGAAGTTTATATTTTATCTTCAGTTTAAACATATAATATACACGCAACTCATGAATATTTTTTCCCTTTATTCGGGAAATTTTCTTACGCATGGCAGCACCGTAGCGTTTCGAATGCCGATTTGCACGCCGCACACTAGCGCCAAAAGCAACGTTGCCAGTTACTCAACTAGGGATTTACTTTTGTCATTTTATTTTCATGGCATCCCAGCGGTCCTATTCCGGCGCGGTAGGACTGACAACACGCAGGTAAACCTAGCGAACTTCCATACAAACTTGTGAGGATAAATGACCGCTCGCTTATAGCCGTCGCTGGGAATAGGGCGCATTGACAGCCGGCTCGCTAGAGTAAATAATATTTTTTGCAAGTAAGCAGGAACCCCTATAATTTTAATCCCGATTATACGGATTTTCGATTACTCGAATTATACTAATTTAAGACTATTACAAATAAAAAACATAGTTGAAATATGCTTTCAATCTCGGATAGTCGATATATGGAGAATACTCTTTTAGTGAGCAGAAACTATTTCATATTAAAATGTAACTTTGGTTTAAAATCACTATAAAAATTTTATTATAACTTAATTATAATGTTTACCGGTTAGCTTCGAAACCGGTAGACATTATAATTAAGTTATAATAAAATATTTATAGTTATATTAAAACAAAGTTACATTTTAATTATAAAATGGAAAACACAAAGTGCTTCAAATATAAATTACAGAAACTATTTTATTTGTATGTGAGGTTCGAATCCTGGACCATTTAATTTATTTAAAACAGTTTGAGTGTGTCCAAATACTTGTTCACAAATCTGGATTATTATTTTAGAAATATTATTTTACATCTCAACAAGAATAATATGGAAGTCTGGGCATTTACGGGGCTTACGACCGTCAAAGGCTGCTTTAAATGATCACTTTACACACGTGTAACATTCGCCAATTCTACCCATGATTGACAACAACACTATTCAAATATAGTCTTAAAACTTCTATATATGTATACAGTTAAAATTTCGAAACAAAGTGCTTGAATCAACAGAATTTTACTAGAGACATCTATTGGTGAAATGAAAAATAGAAAAGATCCTTTCGTCCTTGAGTTCCTAAAATTTGAGTAGTGTGGTTGTCAATCATGGGTAGAATGGTGAATGTTACGTAGGTACGTATAAAATGATTACTTACTTCCAGTATATGATAGGTCTTATTCCCTTTCAACACCTAAACTTCCATATCCTTCTTCATCTATGTTAAGACGTCAAAATGTAACCAATTTAAACATTTTTATTTTATAACATTTTGATTGTGTCCAAATACATGTTCACTAAATCTGGATTATCTCCATTTACAGGAGAATTTTTTTTTTGACATCTCAATATTGATGAACACGAATATAGAAGTCTTGGCATTTACAGGGCTGACGACCGTCAAAGGCTGGTTTAAGAGATCACATTCATCATCATTCATCATTTCTACCCATGATTGACAACCACACTACTAAAATTCTTGGAAGTTCTATAAATATTAATCAATTTTGAAACATTGTTATTGAATCACTAGAACTTCACTAGAGACATCTATTGGTGAGATGAAAAGAAGCTTTTTATTGAGCAGAAACTCTTTTATTAGTATGTGAGGTCCGAATCCTGGGTTATAATCACACACATGAGAAATATCATTTTTAATTTTTATTATTTCAGCTTACAATTTGACCAGATCTATAAAATCTTTATATTTTGAAGCTGGAACATATGTATCACTAATCATCCCTTGGCGCTGAGTTGAATATATCGCATCTACAAGGCACAGCGACCCTGAAAACAGATTCACAAATCGATAATTTAGTCCGAATGATAATATGCAAATTGGATTATACAGATTATCAGAGTGCTACTTTCACCAGCCACCCACACGTAATAAGAGAAGCCGTACTATTGACTTGTTCAATACGGCGTACAGTACAGTTACCTGTGTGGGCAGATACGCCTGATCCAGTTAAAGGACGTTGGTATAAATTGTTTTTACTAGTATACTATGTTCGGTGAACGAGTGTTTTTGCCTAGAATTTTCACTCATGAATTACATGAAATTATAGTAACTTTAAACATGAAGAGTAAATCAACTCACGAGTAGGCATAGGCTATAAAACTTAAAATGTTGATCCCTGAGTAGAGTCCTGATAAGCGGTATTGCATAAGCCGTAGCTAGATTTAAGAGTCACTTGGACGTCAGGTAATTAAAAAAAAACTACGTTCGGTGAACAATGAATAATAAAATTTATATATATATATATATATTTATATATACATATATATATATATATATATATATATATATATATATATATATATATATATATATATATATATATATATATATATTTAAACATTTATATATATATATATATATATATATATATATATATATATATATATATATATATATATATATATATATATATATATATATATATATATATATATAACAAAGGTGTTTTGAGATGGTTTGGACATGTGGAACGAATGAGTGAGGAAAGAACGGTTAAACAAATTTATGAGGCGAATGTAGTTGGAAAAAGAAGCAGAGGAAGACCGAGGAAAACTTTTTACTTGAAAGCGGCCGGGTCAGGAGTCGTGATAATCAGCGGGTATGTATGAGGAGATGAATAAACATGGAAGAGGCGAAGAATGTGGCGTTCGATTCTCTCTGCCTACCTCTGCGGGGAAGCGGCGTGATGGTTAGTAAATTAGATCGCCGTTATTCCGCAGGAGTAGGCAAAGAGTATGGAACGCCACACTCTTCTGCTCTCACATACACTCCTAGCTTCCTTCAGATCTATACATCTTCTAGCCATACATGGACTATGATTTGACTTTTGACACCACCAGGTTCTAATCGAGCTGGTCGAGGCAAGTCTTTTCCGGCCGTCCTCGTTAGTTCCCGGTCATATTCACCAAATATACTTTCTTAGCCATTTCCTCGTTATCCTTTCACTCCACATGTCCATACCACCTGAATCAACTGTTTTTAATATTCTTAATTTTTCCTGGTTCAGCCTTATATTAATTTCTTATACGAGTATCTTCGTTTTTAATTCTGTCATACAATGATAATCCTCATATTCGTCTGAACCATGATACGCGATTTACCCACAACGAAGGTTTGATAATCCCAAGAATTAACAATAAATATGGGAGTCCGACACTGCAATATATCGTTCCGAACATTTTTAATTTGTTGCTGACGGAGGTTAGAGGTCAAAATAAAATATGGAACAAAGGCAAAATAAAGGAATGGGTAAATGATCAAGAGTTAATTCTATGAAAATTGTAAAATGTTTATATTCTTAATTTTTCTCTTTTTTGTGTGTATATTAGGTTAAAATCGTTAAAAACAATAAAAAATGTATTCAAAAAGAACTCCACCGACAAGACACACAAAGTGGCTTGGTGGGTCTCTGCAAAAATATTGTTTTTAAATATGTTTAAAATTGTAATTTAAATTAATGTATGCAATTTATAGGAGTTATTTTCATATTATTTCATTTTTTTATTTTTTGACATCTCATCAAAGATGAAGAAGAATATGGAAGTCTGGGCATTTACGGGGCTGACGACCGTCATAGGCTGGTTTAAGTGATCACTTTACACACGCGTAACATTCACCAATTCTACCCATTATTGACAACCACACTACTCAAATTCTTGGAAGTTCTGTATATATGAACCAATTTAGAAACCTTGTTCTTGAATCACTAGAACTTCACTAGAGACATCTATTGGTGAGATGTAAAGAAGCTTTTTATTCTTATTATTATTTTTAATTTTTATTATTTTTTTATGAGATGTCAAAAAATAATATGAAAATAACTCCTGTAATTGGAGATAATCCAGATTTTGTGAACAAGTATTTGGACACACTCAAAATGTTGTATATACAATTTATGTTATGTTATGTTAAATGTGCTTTGAACAGACTATTATTTCAAAACATAGATTTATCAGTATTAATAATTTTTATCTGTCAAATTGACCGGACAACCGTCATTAAATTGGTCGATTTAAATGAAATTTTGGACATGCAAATATAAGAAATTAACTATTTAGATTTTTAAATTGTGTCGTAT
The DNA here is from genome assembly GCF_059751285.1 of Brachycentrus maculatus. NCBI lineage: Eukaryota > Metazoa > Arthropoda > Insecta > Trichoptera > Brachycentridae > Brachycentrus > Brachycentrus maculatus. Next base: position 196,966 of record NW_028281310.1, on the reverse strand, counting down.
TTCCCAACACCCACGAAAACATCACACATAGTTTTTTTTACGACTTTTATTACTTGTAATTTAAAAAAAAATTATTTTATCTACTGGTGGTTCTAATTTTTTTTCGCCTCCGTAGTGTAATGGTCAGCACGCTTGGCTACCGTAGTGGAGGTCCCGGGATCGATTCCCAAGTAATAATAATAAAAAAATGATTTTTTCATTATAATATTTATTCAATATTACCTGAAGCAGAGGTCTGATCACCTTTCATTCATGTGTTAACGATCAAGATAACACTGAATTTATATAATATGTTGCAGTGCCCTATGCACCATCGGGTGCGAATAAGGGTTTGAAGAATACAGGTTAATTTTGCGGGCATACGCTCAGAGTCTGGCAAGCGCATTCAATACTATTCTGTCCGTGAAACTTGAGCTATGATATTAAAATGAATAACGCAGTTCTCTACAATGAAGAGACTAAGCTCTTGTGCTTGGAGAGGGACTTACACTTATTATTTATTGTTTATGTTTGTTTTAATATCGTGAATTTATATTTTTATTTATTTTTTGCATGTGTATGCATATATCGTTCAATCTTTTCAACAACGTCATATATCAAAAAACTTGATTTTTCAAGAGATCGTTTTTAAAGTTTAAAAATATAATAAAATGTATAAAATTATTGAATTTATTGAACTTTTTACTGTGCAACAGATCTCTTTAGGTAAAACCAGAAGGTTTTAACTCCATTTGAAAAATATTTAGTTTATTTCAAAAAATAATTAATCAAACATTTTCTTCAAAATGCAATAACAACACATTCTGCCCTGTAGCAGGTAAATATTAAGTTAAAAATATGCCGCTTTTGCTGGGATATAGTACATTTTCTGGGCATTCCGAAAACATGCACAACTGAAAATTGACGATTTTTGATATATGAAGTTGCTGAAAGGAGTGAACGATATATATGATATAATTCGTTTAATTTATTTTTTAGCATTTTTTAAGTCTTCAATATATTTTTTATGTCTGTGGGAAAGTTGTTCAACTACTTAGTTCCAAAATATGCAATGTTCAGTTGGAATTGTTTGGTATTGTATTTTGGTATTGTAAAGTCATGTTGGTATCCTGAAGATGAATTTAACATTCAAGTATTTTTCACCCTTAAATAGTTGAAGATAAAATACAGTAAAATGAAGATATACAAAACTTGTCGCTCACTCCGTTCAACAACGTCATATATCAAAAATCGTCAATTTTCAGTTATAGGATCTATCCGACATCGGATCCGTGCTAGTTCATAATGAACTCCCACCAGAGATGGTATCATACATCGCTCACCCCTTTCAACAACGTCATATATATAAAAAAATCGTCGATTTTCAGTTGTGCATGTTTTCGGAATGCCCAGAATATGTACTATATCCCAGCAAAAGAGGCATATTTTTAACTTAATATTTACCCGCTACAGGGCAGAAAGTGTTGTTTTTACATTTTGAAGAAAATAATAATAATAATAAAACCCTTATCCGCACCCCAATGGTGCATAGGGCACTGTGTCATATAAACGCAGTGTTATCTTGATCGTTTACACATGAAGGAAAGGTGATCAGCCCTCCGCTTCAGGTACCAGTCCATGGTAATATTGAATAAATATTACAGTGAAAAAATCACTTATATTTATTTTACCCCCCTTGGGAATCGAACCCGGGACCTCCAGAACGGTAGCCGAGCGTGTTGACCATTACACTACGGAGGCGGACAAAATAAAAGGTATTGTTTAATTATTTTTTTTGTAAATTTTTATCAAATAGAGAAAAAATATTCAGGTTTTACCTAAAAAGATCTGTTGCACAGTATTAAGTTGAATAGTGGCTTGATATATATTTTTAATACGTTGTATTCTATTTTTACGAGATGTTTGGAAAAGATTCATTTGCCCATCCTTCATACAGCCCTGTGCAGCGAAGTTTTCACAAGACTTCACGACATCGGAGCAGTGCCCTGATGAAGAGAGAGTTATCGATAGGAAATTATGTTCGAAAATGTATCAAATCGGGGAAAGTTTAGTGCTCAGTTCGTGACCACTCGACACAATACAGTAACGCGCTTCACTGCGTCTCTAGGCGGTGTACGCGGTGGGGCAACATTCCGGGTACAGAACGCTAGACACAGAGGTTATCCACGCACATTTATTTCTTCAAACCCTTGTCCGAACCCCGATGGTGCATAGGGCACTTCATCATACAAAAGCAGTGTTATCTTTATCGTTGTTAACACAGTTGAAGGAATGGTGATCAGCCGTTCGCTTCAGATACCAGTCCAGGGTAATAATGAATAAATATTAGAGTGAAAAAATAATTTATTTTTATTGGAACCCCCTGGGAATCGAACCCGGGACCTGCAGTATGGTAGCCGAGCGTGCTGACCATTACACTACGGAGGCGGACATTTATTTACTTATTTGTTTATTTAAATAAATTATTTATTAATTTATTTAAACTTAACTAACTAAATAACTAACCATCACGCCGCTTCCCGCAGGGGTAGGCAGAGAGAATAGAGCGCCACACCACTCTGTCCTTGCAAACATTCTTCGCCTCTTCCACGTTCATGCATCTCCTCATACATACCCGCCGATTGTTACGACTCCTAACCTGACCACTTTCAAGTATTTGGCATACCTGATCGTGCCATGTTTTTCTCGGTCTTCCTCTGCTTATTTATTTAAACTTCATGTACAGAAAAGAAAAAAGTACATTGGCGGGCAAATTGCTAATAAAAAAAATCCAACTAACCAAAAATAGACTAATGGTCAAAACGTTTGATACCATATAAGTATAGCTGTTTGCAATCAGAAGGTATTTTTACTTTTCAATAATTGATGCAGCTGTCACTTTGTGGTAAAATCTATCCATTTTTTAATAATTTTTTACACAATAACGTAGAAATCCTAAAAATAATTAATACGAAAAGTCATAAACTGCAACATTTTGAAACAATAGAAATTCATAAAAATATAAATAACAATAAACCCATAATTAACAATATGACAATGACTAGAGCCTCCCCCTTTTGTCTATGTTCCCACTGATAAGAAATAAAAACAAAAAATTAAAATAAAATTAATTAATACAAATAAGAAACAGCTACTACTTCCTCTTTTACCTTCAACGTCCCAAGGACCCAACTCTAAAATTTAGAAGTAGCTTCACATACGGTGTTTGAAAATGATGCGGAATGCATCGAAACACGTGTCACAGTAGATTTCAAGAAAAAGTGGTATGTACTAAGTTAAACATTAATTAAAAATGGTATTGTCAATCTCGTATGTTGGGTGAATGTCGAAAGGTATGAATGATATGATGGGCAGTTACATAGATAGAAATCTTTCAGGCCTTTCTTGAAGGTTTTCAGATATCGCTCACTCCTTTCAAGAACGTCATAAATAAAAAAAAAGTCAATTTTCAGTTGTGTATGTTTTCGAAAAGCCCAGAAAATGTACTATATCTCAGCAAAAGCGGCATATTTTTAACTTGATATTTACCCGCTACAGGGCAGAAAGTGTTGTTTTTGCATTTTGAAGAAAAGGTATTGCTTAATTATTTTTTTAAATATACTTAATATTTTTCAAATGGAGAAAAAACCTTCAGGTTTAACCTAAAAAGATCTGTTGCACAGTAAAAAGTTCAGTAAATGGCCTGATATTTATTTTTAATATATTTTATTATATTTTTAACTTTAAAAACGTTCTCCTGAAAAATTAAGCTTTTTGATTGATGACGTTCTTGAAAGGAGTGAGCGATATGTATTTTCACATGAAAAGGTGATTCGTTCCACATTTCAGAGAGACGCGTAGTTTTGTGGCACCCACTGCGGTCGCGGTAACATAAGTAGGCGACAGAAGCCGTTTAGTTATGGAATGGTTCATTGAACAAGGTTTAGTTACTCTCAAATCTGCTGGACAATGCAATTCGACCAACTTTGAACATAAATACAATAATGATAGTAATAGTATTATATCAAAACCGTTCAGAAAACAATCATGAAAGTTGAAGAAAAAAAACCTTTCCATCAAATTTATCATTTTCAATATTCCAGGTCCCAAAAGTAGAAACCGTTTAAAAAAAAACACCGATTTTTCAACTATTCTTTTTATAGATCTTCAGGATCTGTCTGTGCCGCCGCCTGTCGCTCTCTCCATCTTTTTGGAGGTCTGATTCGAAGTCGAAATTTTGCTCTAGAAGCATCTCGGCTGTCCAAACTCAAAACACAGGACATTTTTTTTTGTAGTACGTTTTTTTTGCATTTTCGTACTTAGTCCAAAAATGCAAAAAAAAGTACTACAAATAAAATGTCCCTTACTGTGTTTTAAGTTTGGACAGCCGATCTGCTCTTGCCTCAATTCCATAAGTGGCTATTGGTCGAACACATCGCTAACTCCTTTCAACAACTTTATAAGATATAGAAAATTGATTTTACAGATCATTTTTAAAGTTTAAAAATATAATACAATGTATTAAAATATATATCAAGCCTCTATTCAACTTTTTACTGTGCAACAGATCTTTTTAGGTAAAACCTTAATGTTTTTTCTCCATTTGAAAAATATTAAGTATATTTACAAAAAAATAATTAAACAATACCTTTTCTTCAAAATGCAAAAACAACACTTTTTGCCCTGTAGCGGGTAAATATTAAGTTGAAAATATGCCGCTTTTGATGGGATATAGTACATTTTCTGGGCACTCCGAAAACGTGCACAACTGAAAATCGACGATTTTTTTTATATATGACGTTGTTGAAAGGAGTGAGCGATGTATGATACCATCTCTGGTGGGAGTTCATTATGAACTAGCACGGATCCGATGTCGGATAGATCCTCATCCAGGCTCCTGCAACATCTTGAAACATGTCTTTGAAAGCTGAAATCTGCTTTCGATGAAAAGAATTAGAAGATAAACTATGTGTGATGTTATACAGTAATTATTTTTGACATCTCATCAAAGATGAAGAAGAATATGGAAGTCTGGGCATTTACGGGGATGACGACTGTCATAGGCTGGTTTATTTCATTTTGCCTATGCTTAAATACAGAAACGAAGCATGGAAGAAAATAAGATCGATTGGAAGCTCGTTATCATCTGCGTCTGTTTTGCGATTACGTTTGTACGTTTATCGCCAGATGGCGGCTCATCACGCGACCAGCGGAGACACGAACCGGGGACAGTCGGCGCGAGGCGGCGCCAGGCCCGGCCGTCTCCGCGACCTCTCGACACGACATGGCGTTGTTAGCGCTGCGGGGCGCGTTCCGACAGTCCTCTGGACGCGGGTGATCGCTCGCTGATCAGTTTTCTGACATTTTCAATTTAACCTATATTTAAATTAACACTATTATGCTAGTTCTACTTTTAATACCCCCCCAATTTTGTCCGCCTCCGTTGTGTAATGGTCCGCACGCTCGGCTACCGTTCTGGAGGTCCCGGGTTCGATTCCCAGGGGGGGATCAAATAAATATAGGTGATATTTTCACTCAAATATTTATTCAATATTACCCTTGACTGGTACCTGAAGTGGAGGGCTGATCACCTTTCCTTCGTGTGTTGACGATGTTGTCGACGTGTGTTTATATGATGCAGTGCCCTATGCACCACTGGGGTGCGGGTAAAAGGTTTGAATTTAATGAATTGAACTTATACTACCCTTATACCCTTTACTATGACCTAAATTATATTGTATACCCACACACAGGCCATGACTTTGTGGGATCTTTTTTTGTATTTATATTAATATTTTATTCATATTTTTTTTTGTATTTAAATTTATGTCAAAAAACCTTTCCGTTTAGACGTAAATGAACGTCGGTGCGAATTTTCCTCAAAGGAGTATCGACGTTAATGGACGTCGAAGTCTATCTGTCTATTGGTATAATGTAACTTGTATACCAATGACATCTGTGGATATTTGTGTGTAATTTTATCATTGAAAAATATTTCCAATAGTTGTTTTTTTTTTAAATTTTATATAATTATTTAAACATAATTTCTTAATGGTTATGGGTTTATTGTTTCCAAATGTTAAATTTTATAACTTTTCGCATCAATTATTTGGCGAACACGAAACGCGTGTCAGGATAGATTTTAAGAAAAAGTGGTATTTGCTAAGTAAAACTAAAATAAAAAATGTGTAGATTTTACAACAAAATATAAAGACAGCTGATTCAATTAATCAGTTATCTGGCACCTGGTCGAAGGTTTAGTATTTTTTTATTTATTTGAGCTGTATTTATTATTTACTTACTTTGTTTAAGGTTTAAATATCATTTTGTGATTTTTCATGGTTAGTTAATTTATTTTTATTTACAAGCCAGAATGACCGACGACAGATGGAGGAAACGCGTTCTGGTGTGGTGACCGAGGAACCAGAGGCCTCAAGGACGTCCACCGATGAGATGGGTGGACGACATCAGGAAGTTTGCTGGAAGACAGTGTATGGGGACGGCGCAGGATCGGGAGGAGTGGAGGCGGAAGGGGGAGGCCTATGTCCAGCAGTGGACCTCAACGGGCTGATATGATGATTTACAAGTTATTATGGTTCGATTACCGAATACAAGGGTCGAGCTTACTAAATTTTTCGACAGCGGATCCGTGTTAGTACATAAGGAATTTTCACGACAGTTGGTATTATACATGATAAAACTAGCCAAGGACATTGCTACCATAAACTGAGCTAGGGAACAAAATGCCCAACCCTCTTCTAGTAGAATGGAAGGCCTGTTGAGGACAGTCAGTAGTCCGCCTTCTCCTGAGGAGTGCGACGTGGTTTTCTCCCAGCAATAAGCAAATGCTGAAAAGTACCAGACTGGCCCAAACTATATTATCCCTCCTGTTCCCAACACAGATTAAAATAAAACATTTTTAACGTTAGAATTATCAAATATCCACTTTTTGATCTATAAAGTTTGTACATAATCTTCTTCTTCTTCTTCATGTGCCCTCTGACCTCCACTGCTGGATATAGGCCTCTTCCCCTTTCTTCATTTCCTCCGGTCGGTTGCTGCTTGCAGCCAGTTTCTACCCCCCACAGCATAGTAAATATGTTTAGTCAGTGTTTGATAATGTCCTAAAAAGATGAAACGCGTATTAACAAATACATAAACAAATGTAGAATTCAATCCAACAAACCTTGTTTAACTTTGGATATATTACCTTACAATTCAATATGGAATTCTACCAGCTGTCTGCAGTTGCAATAAACACGATCAGATGTGTTGCACGAACGCGCTAATAAGCGTACCTTGCGTTATAGATTCGTAGCAATTAATTCGCTATTTATTCTCTTATAAAATAAAGTGAATGAGGATTTGGGGAAGTAGTTCTGCCAACAGTTGTCACGAGATCGAACCAAATATAGTCCAAGCCAAAATTATATAGGCTTCGTGCCCAATTACCGACCGTTTGAACCAATGAAAACTTATTTTAATAACCCGTTACTTATAAACGGGTCAAAATTTAAATATCGTTAATTTATTTTTTTGTTCATTTAATATATTTATTAATAATAAAACCCTTATCCGCACCCCAATGGTGCATAGGGCACTGCGTCATATAAACGCAGTGTTATCTTGATCGTTTACACATGAAGGAAAGGTGATCAGCCCTCCGTTTCAGTTCAGGGTAATATTGAATAAATATTACAGTGAAAAAATCACTCATATTTATTCTTACCCCCCCTGGGAATCGAACCCGGGTCCTCCAGAACAGTAGCCGTGCGTGCTGACCATTACACTACGGAGGTGGACAAAAATATATTTACATTTTTTTTTATAACATGATACATTTGAATCATTTATACATATGGAGAACTTTGATATTTCGATTCGCTGTGCCTCTCCATAAAAGGGACTGTGCTCTTGTGCTTGGAGAGGGACTCGTACACTCGTGGTTTAATGTTATATAATAAAATATATAATAGTTTTTTTGGTGTATTTTTTCAAGATTTAAATGTTTAGAATTTTAATTTTTTTCTTATGTATTTTTATAACATCTTTTTTTAAATTTCTTTAGGGAGTTTATTGAAATGTTTGATTGCCAAATATTTTAAGTTAAATGTTTTCGTTAAATGTTCATAGACTTTATAAATACTTACTAATTAACCAAGCGTCACGCCACTTCTCGTAGGGGTAGGCGGAGAGAATAGAACCCCACATTAATCTGACATCTTACAAACGATCTTCGCATCTATCATGTGCACGCATCTCTTCATACACTCCTGACCTGATGACCGCTTTGACATACCTGATAAGTTTTTCTCGGTCTACCTGTGCTCCTTTTTCTAAACTACATTTGCCAAATAAATTTGTTTTACCGTTCTCATCTCAGCCTTGCACCCTTTCCTTATATCGCCATTGGAACATCTACCATACATGGTCTTGCCGCACTGAGAGATGGCATCCCAACTGCATCCAGTCTACTCTCATCCTTCCCAAACCATCCCAACCCGCCTTCCTTAGTTTGCTGGATAGTGCTCATCTCAGCCTTGCACCCTTTTCTTATATCACCATTGGAACATCTACCATACATGGTTTTGAGAGATCGCATTCCGACTGCATTCAGTCTACTTTCATCCTTCTTTTGTCCATAATTTTTATCTCAGTCTTACATTATTTCTAATTTATATTTGAAGCATTAACTTTGTGATTTTCCATTTTATAATTAAAATGTAACTTTGTTTTAAAATCACAATAAATAGTTATATTTTATTGTGATTTTAACACAAAGTTACATTTTAATTATGAAATGGAAAATCACAAAGTAATTTCCGTTTTCCCTTCACTATTCGAACATCTGTCATACGTTGTTTTGCCGCATATTCATCTTATATTTTTTAACATATCGCTCACTCCTTTCAACAACGTCATATATAAAAAAAAACTTGATTTTTCAGGAGATCGTTTTTAATGTTTCAAAATATAATAAAATGTATTAAAAATAAATATCAAGCCACTTTTTGAACTTTTTACTGCACAACAGACCTTTTTAGGTAAAACCTGAAGGTTTTTTCTCCATTAAAAAAATAATGAAACAAAACATTTCCTTCAAAATGCAAAAACAACATTTTCTGCCCTGTAGCGGGTAAATGTTAAGTTGAAAATATGCCGCTTTTGCTGGGATATAGTACATTTTCTGGGCATTCCAATATCATGCACAACTGAAAATCAACGATTTTTGATATATGACGTCGTTGTAAGGAGTGAGCGATATTTACCTTCCCTTGTTTAAAATACCAAAGGTAAAATCGTATAATTTAATTGATTGATTCGGCAGTCACTTTGTGGTAATGAACATAACTGAAAATTGATGATTTTTTTTATATATATGACGTTGTTGAAAGACCTGAGCGATGTCTAATATTTTTGTGATGGAAAAATTTAAATCACGTATTACACATTAATTTAAATACCACGCAAAAAGTATTTCATGACTTTTTTAAACGGAAAATGAGAGGCGTAATGATTCGCAATCAAAACGCGATTTCTCGCAAACACAACTGGAATTTGGCGGGCGCTTTTCCAAGCGCGGAATGTCTCCTGGCGAAGTATGGCGCAGTTAATGGCCAGAAATTAAAAATGTGACCCACACTAAAACATCCAGGGGGCCGTTTGATCGTTTGCCTTTGCTTTTTACGCGGAACGAATTCAGAATTTTTTAAATGACATGTGATATTTATTATATTTCGGCCGCTGAACGCGGTCAGACTGCAAATACCCTCTCCACAGATATGTATCTACATATATGTATGTTTTACTTTTTTATTTATTTGGTAATTTAACAGAACATTAACATAAATACAAATTTACAATAATGAATTACAAATATAACAGGTAATTGTAACATTCCTATTACGGAATTGAACAAATCGCTCACTCCTTTCAAGAACATCATAAATCAAAAAATTTGATATTTCAGGTGAACGTTTTTAAGTTCAAAAATATAATACAATGTATTAAAGAGAATTATCAAGCCACTTGTTGATTTTTTTTACTGTGCAACAGACGTTTTTAGGTAAAACATTAAGGTTTTTTCTCCATCTGAAAAATATTTAGTATATTTAAAAAAATAATAAAACAATACATTTTATTCAAAATGCAAAAACAACACTTTCTGCCCTGTAGCGGGTAAATATTAAGTTAAAAATATGCCGCTTTTGCCGAAATATAGTACGTTTTCTAGGCATTCTTGAAAATTGTCGATTTTTTTAAATGACGTTCTTGAAACGAGTGCGCGAAATGTTAAATCAGTCAAAAGTAAACAGCAAGAATAAAATATGCCAAAAGTTAAGATGATTAATAGGCAGACTTAATTTAGATACGTAGCTATTCATATATCGATACGTAGTATCAATATATGAATACCGAATCACTCTAGTGAAGTTCTAGTGAAGTTCAAGAATAATGTTAAAGAATAAAATTGGTTCACATATATATAGAGCTTCCAAGAATTTGAGTAGTGTGGTTGTCAATAATGGGTAGAATTGGTGAATGTTACACGTGTGTAAAGTGATCACTTAAACCAACCTATCGTCAGCCCCGTAAATGCCCAGACCTCCATATTCTTCTTCATCTTTGATGAGATGTCAAAAAATAATAAACACGTTTTACACTCAATATTTTGAGTGTGTCCGAATCGTTGTTCACAAATGTGGGCCTGTCCACTAGGGAGTTATTTATATGGACATATAAATAACTCCCTAGTGGACAGGCTACATTTATACAGGGTCTATGATGACTCATAGGCTGGTTTAACTGATCAATTTATACACGTGTAATATTCACCATTGTACACATGATTGCGTAAAATGCTGAATATTATTAAAAAAATGTAATTGGAGATAATCCAGATTTTATTTTATTTTACACACTCAAAATGTTGTAATACTTGTTCATTTTTAGAATCGCTTTAAGCCGGAATGTCTGCCTACACTGCTATGTAGTAAAGGTCCAATTTCCCTTTCGGTCCGATAGTCGAGTGGGTAGGTACTTTTTATGATAATATTCCCATTGTTTCATGCGTCTGGCAGGACCATTACGCGCGCAAATACACGGAAAGGGCGGGAACCCGAGACGTTAAACGTCATAACCACGAATCGGGCGTCCATCATGCGCGGAGGAGAGCCCTCCAGCTCGCGACTGCCTACCGCCGGAACGCTTTCTTATTTTAATAGTTTTCCGAACGAATTTGTCCAGGGTATGCTCGGCTACAATAGTTTAAACAGCTTAAGTACTCTCTCTTATGGTGGGGAAAGACCAAAAGAAGTTTCTGAGGTATCTCTACATGAGAGAGTACGGGTATTATCCCGAATTAATTTCATACTAAAAGAAATCGCATCGATCGTTTCTCTATCACCATTTACCGCATTTCGCTCACTCCTTTCAAGAACGTCATAAATCAAAAAACGTCAATTTTCAGTTGTACATGTTTTCGGAATGCCCAGAAAATATAATATACCCCAGCAAAACAGGCATATTTTTAACTTAATATTTACCCGCTACAGGGCAGAAAATGTTGTTTTTACATTTTGAAGATAAGGTATTGTTCAATAATTTTTTTTTTAACATACTAAATATTTTTCAAATGCAGAAAAAACCTTCAGGTTTTACCTAAAAAGATCTGTTGCACTGTAAAAAGTTCAGTAAGTAGCTTGATATTTATTTTTAATACATTGTATTATATTTGTGAACTTTAAAAACGTTCTCCTGAAAAATCAAGTTTTTTGATTTATGACGTTCTTGAAAGGAGTGAGCGATTTATCATTCGAATTAAGCTGCATATTTTATACATCTTGTCTGTTTTAAAAAAAAAAATATTTTCAATTTTCTTACATTCAACGGCAACGTATGGGATAGAAACTATGGAAAGCTCGTGTAACCGATAGCAGGAGAGGTCGATATTAATGAAAAGGAGCCGCTGCCTGTACCTGCATTGAAACTGAAAGAAAACTTTCTAGAACGCACATTCAATAACCGATGCTGAAAAAAAAATACTATTTGCAAAGCCGAAAATATACTGACATTCGAAAATAAAGCAGTTAAAAAACAAATTTGGATGAATAAACTTTAGTATTTTTTTAAATTCTGATTAGTATTTTTTAAAAACAAATACATTTGCATCTGAAACCTGTATTCTTCTTAGAATTTCAGGCTACGAATGGCTATACATATTAGGTATTGACCTCTTAATCCCGCATTCATTGTTTTCCCGCATTCATAGTTTATTTTAATAGATCCCTTTAAACGATAGATAGGGGTTTTACTGTATAAATATATACATTTTCTTGTGTATACATATTCTTGTTGTTGGCCTTGTGGCCTGTTTTTAAGAGGGATTAGCCTCCTGCTATGTCTGTAGTGGTCTGCCCGGGAGACGTCTACCATGGGGTTAGCCGTACAGTGTGATATGGAGGAGTCTGGATGGTTCCACCGTTGCCACAAAAAACGCGCTTAGAGTGTTAGAAATGAAGACTCTCAGAAGCATATCAGGCAAGAGTCTTCGAGATAGAATAAGAAATCGAAGATGTCGTAGGGAAGGTGGGAGAGGCAAGGAGACAATATATATATATATATATATATATATATATATATATATATATATATATATATATATATATATATATATATATATATATATATATATATATATATATATATATATATATATATATATATATATATATATATATATATATATATATATATATATATATATAAATATATTTCGCTACCCTTAAGTTGAGGGGTGGTAAGGGGAGACGATAAGACACATTATTTTTATCTGTGTTTCGACTCAATTAGGTTCGAGAAGAAGACTTCCATTGTGGCATAACCCTGCCAATCTATGCGCTAAAGTCGTAACTTCAATCGGAAAACTTCAGGGCTGCCACTGCATGTAATAAAAATATTATAATATGTACATATTTCTTTTACATTAAAAAAATAGCTGAGGGGTGTTACTACCGACACTGATGTATGGTAGCGAGATATGAAATCGGCAAAAGAAGGTTGAATCTTTTTTGAAATGCGTTCTCTCAGACAAATGTGTGTAATATCGATGTATAAGAGATTTAAAAATGAACGAGTTTAAGGATGATAGTTGAAAAGATAAAAAAAAGTTCCTTATGTTGATAAAGACTTGTAGAGCGAATGAATACCGAGAGAATGAGTCAAGAAATGGATTATTTGAGGTCTCCCAGATGTATGTAGATGATTTAATATTTTTTATTTTATTTGTCCCTTCGTCAGGACAGAAAATAAAGTCACACATATTTATAAAGATCATCAAATCTGCAAGTTCTATATATATGTATGTATGATCCAATTTCGAAACATTGTTCTTGAATCACTAGAATTTCGCTAGAGACATCTATTGGAGAGATGAAAAGAAGCCTTTTTTTATTGAGCAGAAACTCTTTTTATTAGTATGTGAGGCTCGAATCCTAGATTATAAACTAACTAACTAACCCTCACGCCGCTTCCCCGCAGGGGTAGGCACAGAGAATAGAACGCCACACCACTCTGTCTTTGCAAACATTCTTCGCCTCTTTCACGTTCATGCATCTCCTCATACACACCCGCCGATTGTTACGACTCCTAACCTGACCACTTTCAAGTATTTGGCATACCTGATCGTGCCATATTTTTCTCGGTCTTCCTCTGCTCTTTTTTCCACCTACATTCGCCTCACAAATTTGTTTTACCGATGAATGATAGATGTGCGAATAGTGAAATAAGGAAGGAATGCAAAGCTGAGATAAGCATTATGGATAAAATTAAGAAAGGTGTGTTGAGATGGTTTGGACATGTAGAACGAATGAGTGAGGAATATAAAATATATAAAACCCTTATCCGCACCCAAATGGTGCATAGGGCACTGTGTCATATAAACGCAGTGTCATCTTGTTCGTTTAAACATGAAGGAAATGTGATCAGCCCTGCGTTTCAGGTACCAGTCCATGGTAATTTTGAATAAATATTACAGTGCGAAAATCACTAATATTTATTTTACCCCCCTTGGGAATCGAACCCTCCAGAACGGTAGCCGAGCGTGCTGACCATTACACTACTGAGGCGGACAAGTGACAATGAGTGAGGAAAGAACGGTAAAACAAATTGCATTATACTTATATTTTTTTGAAAATCGTTCACTAAAAATTGTCAACCCTGTACAGTTCGGAAGATTGGAGCAAGAGTCGCGTCACAGCCCCATAAATCAGTCCTTATTATCCGCTTCCTACAATAGAAGGCAAGGTGATAATGGAACCCTCACCCTTCTGCGTCGTAAGGGATGCGACGAACAGAACGCAAAATTATATCCACCCATAAACCACCCTATTTTGTCATACTTGGTATTGAAAAATTGTAATCTTCCACTGAACTTACTTAAACGTCTTGTATAATACAGATTTTATTTTTTATTTATTGTTTAGGCATTCACTTTGCGGTGAGACATATCGCTCACTCCTTTCAACAACGTAATATATAAAAAAAACTTGATGTTTCAGGAGATCGTTTTTAAAGTTTAAAAATATAATAAAATGTATTTAAAATAAATATCAAGCCACTTATTGTACTTTTTACTGTGCAACAGATCTTTTTAGATAAAACCTGAATGTTTTTTTCTCCATTTGAAAAATATTTAGTATATTTAAACAAATTATATAGCTATAGGTACCTTTTCTTCAAATGCAAATCATTTCTAAAATCAAAAAACTCAAATTTTCAGGAGAACGTTTTTAAAGTTTAAAAATATAATACAATGTATTAAAAATAAATGTCAAGCCACTTATTAAACTTTTTACTGTGCAACAGATATTTTTCGGTATAACCTGAAGGGTTTTTCGCCATTTGAAAAATATTAAGTATATTTAAAAAAATAACTAAACAATACATTTTATTCAAAATGCAAAAACAACACTTTCTGTTTTGTAACGGGTAAATATTAAGTTTAAAATATGCCTCTTTCGCTGGGATATAGTACATTTTCTGGGCATTCCGAAAACACGCACAACTGAAAATTGACGATTTTCGATTTATGACGTTCTTGAAAGGAGTGAGCGATATGTCAGGCAGCTGGTTAATTTGGGTATAGGCAAGGTAGACCACTAAAGAGATGGATCCACAGCGAATCAACATCGCAGGAGGCTTATCCCTCTTAGAAATAGAAGAAGTGAATTACAAAGCGATCGGAGTATTGAGTTCATCATAATACATATACGCGTTACGCGAATGCAGATGACACAATATGTGAACTGATGAATAATGGGGGGTCTGGGGTCTTCTGAAACCGGTCATTAGGGGCTATTAATCAGGCGAAACATCTGTTACTGACCCGCGGCCTGTGGACCGCACGCCAATCAACAGCGCTCTCCAAACTCTGGATATCGCATATCACTCACTCCTTTCAACAACGTCATATATCAAAAATCGTCAATTTTCAGTTTTGCTTGTGCGGGTTGACCAAAAATCGCACCTATTGCATTTTAAATAAGGGAAGGTACATGTCGGTCACTCCTTTCAACAGCGTCACATATCAAAAATCGTCAATTTTCAGTTGTGCACGTTTTCGGAATGCCCACAAAATGTACTATATCCCAGCAAAAGCGACATATTTTTAACTTAATATTTACCCGCTACAGGGCAGAAAGTGTGTTTTTTGCATTTTAAAGAAAAGGTATTGTTTAATTATTTTTTTAAATATACTAAATATTTTTCAAATGGAGAAAAAACATTTAGGTTTTATTTAAAAAGATCTGTTGCACAGTAAAAGTTTCAATAAGTGGCTTTATATTTATTTTTTAAGCATTTTATTATATTTTTAAACTTTAAAAACGTTCTCCTGAAAAATCAAGTTTTTTGATACATGACGTTGTTGAAAGGAGTGAGCTATATATGAACAATTTTTTTTTACAACATTTTGAGTGCTTCCAAATACTAGTTCACAAATCTGGATAATCCCCGATTTAAAGTTATTTTGCATATTATTTTTTAAAATCTCTATATAGATGAAGAAGAATTTGGAAGTCTGGGCATTTGCAAGACTTCATAGACTTGGTTGATTGTTCACTTCACCAATCCACCCATGATTGACAACCACACTTCTAAATTTCTTTGAAATAATTACCGAAAGTAATAATAATAATAATAAAACCCTTATCCGCACCCCAATGGTGCATAGGGCACTGCGTCATATAAACGCAGTGTTATCTCAATCATTAACACATGAAGGAAAGGTGATCAGCCCTCCGCTTCAGGTACCAGTCCAGGGTAATATTGAATAAATATTAGAGTGAAAAAAATCACTTATATTTATTTGACCCTCCCTGGGAATCGAACCCGGGACCTCCAATACGGTAGCCGAGCGTGCTGACCATTACACTACAGAGGCGAACATTTACCGATAGACTTGTGATTTTTCATGTTAATTATAACACATCATGATCCATTCGTAATTCGCTAAGCAGGGCCGGCATGTGTGAACACGGGCGTTGTGGAACGCAGGCGTTAGGGAGAAGTAAACAGAGGCACAACCGATCGCCTTAATTAAAAGATGTTAATCAAGTGCTTTAATTTAGCGATGAAATGCAACACTGAGTACAGTACGACATGTTTATGAAGGAACATTTCTTAACAGGTGTTCCATTTGTTTATGCTGGAGGCATACATAACTTGCCTGTTAGATTTGCAGCAGACGATAAAACACAGTGGACATTTTCACTTCTTTTGGAAGTGTTTCTTTTGTGTTTTTGTCATCTTCTTCTTATTCAAACCCTTATCCGGACCCCAATGGTGCATAAGGCACTGCATCATATAAACGCATTGATCGTTAACACATGAAGGCAAGGTGATCAGCCCTCCGCTTCAGGTACTCGGCTGTGCAAATTTAAAACACAGTAAGGGACATTTTTTTTTGTAGTAGGTTTTTTTTGCATTTTTGGACTAAGTAGAGTCTACATAGTCCATAAATGCAAAAAAACCTACTACAAAAAAATGACCCTTACTGTGTTTTAAATTTGGACAGCCGTACTGGTCCAGAGTAATATGAAATAAATATTGGAGGGAAAAAATCACTAAGTGTCGGGTTGTAGTGCCGTGGTTAGTGTCGCGGACTCTTGAGTCAGAGTTTCTCAATTCGAACCCACTCTACCACAATTTGATACCTGTTACTAATAATAGACCGCTTGGGCTCACGGAAATAGTATAAAATATAATCAACTTTTTCAAGTACCTAAATGTAACACTGATTTTGCCAGAAATACTACAATTAACCGCATTATGGATACTTATCATAAAATGTTTAATGATATAGATATATTTGGGAAAAGCACTAGTTCCATAAAAAATGACATAAGCAGGAAATTAGGTGAATGATTGATCGTTGCCGTTTGTTCAACAAGCCAACTGCTAATTGGATGATTTATGTTGACATGGAATAGGTACTACACACACACACACACACACACACACACACACACACACACACACACACACACACACACACACACACACACACTCACCCCAACCAACATAAGAATAGCATTATCGGAGGATTTTTTTAATTGGCCATAGTTTGGTTAATTAATGTTGTATAATATATTGTTTTGGCTGTAAAAATCCCAAATAAAATAAAATAAAAAATAAAAAAAAAATAAAATGGAAATATGTTTTAAAAAAATAACAAATTTTTCTCAATTTATTAACAAAATATTTATAATAATTTCATTAATTGATTCGGCAGTCACATTGTGGTAAAATCTATCCATTTAAAAAAAATTATAAACATAATATTAGAGAACAATCAACATTTTGAGTGTGTCTAAATACTTGTTCACAAATCTGGATTATCGCCAATTACAGAAGCTATTTTTCATTTTTTTTAACATATCATCAATAGTGAAATTCTAGTGATTCAAGAACAATGTTTCAAAATTGGTTCATATATATAGAACTTCCAAGAATTTGAGTAGTGTGGTTGTCAATAATGGGAAGAATTGGTGAAAATTACGCGTGTGTAAAGTATTCTCAATTTTTTTCTCTTTTTGTGTGTATATTAGGTTAAAATGGTTAAAAACAATAAAAAATGTATTAAAAAATAACTTCACCGACAAGACACACAAGGTAGGTGCTTGGTGGGTCAAAATTGTGATATAAATAAATGATTATAATTTATATTATGTTATGTTAGTGTCCGCCTCCGTAGTGTAATGGTCAGCACGCTCGGCTACCGTTCTGGAGGTCCCGGGTTCGATTCCCAGGGGGGGTCAAATAAATAAAACTATTTTTTTCACTCTTACAATTTATTCAATATTACCTTGGACTGGTATCAAGATAACACTGCGTTTATATGATGCAGTGCCCTATGCACCATTCGGGTGCGGATAAAGGTTCTTAAAAAAAAGAAATATGTTTAAAATTATGATTTAAATAAATGTTTACAATTTATATTATGTTATGTTGGTGTGGTTGTCAATCACGGGTAGAATTGGTGAATGTTACACGTGTGTAAAATGATCACTTAAACCGGCCTATGACAGCCGTCGGCCCCGCGAATGCCCAGACTTTCATATTTTCTTCATCTTTGATGAGATGTCAAAAAATAATAGAACAACCAAGTCAAGTAAGTCTCCTGGGTTTTACAACATTCCTGGATTTGTTCTCGTCGATAAATCGGACGTGAAATAGCAGTTCCACGTGTCGTGGAGCCCCCCCCCCCTGCTCTGCCTACCCACTCCTGTAACGGGGAGGGGAGTGCCAGAGTTATACACCCCTTGCACCACGTACACTGGACCGTAAATCTGTACGACAACACCAGAGTACGTCGAATCTACTAGCAGTAAACTATAATACAACATATAATGAAAATGTAACTTTGTTTTAAAATCGCTATAAATATTTTATTAACGCTTAATAATAATGTCTACCGGATTCGAAGCTAACCGTTTCTTATTCAAAACTGATTAATATTTCATAAAGAAGCGGTTAGCTTATGAACCGGTAGACATCATAATTAAGTTATAATAAAATACTTATAGTGATTTAAAAACAAAGTTACATTTTAATTATAAAATGGAAAATCACAAAGTTAGCGCTTCAAATGTAAATTATATAATACAAGTGTGTCCAAAAACTTGTCCACAAATCTAGATTATCTCCAGTTATAGTAGTTATTTTTTGTGTTATTTGGTATTATTCTATATGTATTAGTATAAATGGTACTGTTTTTTGGGCACTAAACGGAATTTTACCATCTGGCAGTCCGGTTAGCATGATAAAACGGATGATTTGCTTGTGTTTTTAGCAGTCTTTCTTCGGATTGGTGCGTGATCACGATGCGCGTAAATTAGATAACGTCAATTGTCGTCACTTTTATTAAAGAAAAAAAAAAAACCGAAAAAAATTCAGTGTAGTGCACGAGCGCTCTATGTATATATGTATATATTTATATATATTTTATATATATTTATATATATATATATATATATATATATATATATATATATATATATATATATATATATATATGTACATATATATATATATATATATATATATATATATATATATTTATATATATATATATATATATATATATATATATATATATATATATATATATATATATATATATATCCAATTGACATTGTACCTTTTTAAATTGTTTTCAATGTGCAGGAATGTAAACGACAAACCCACGTACGAGTATGTTTCCATTGGAGCTGACAAAAAATATTTTTTCTTTCTCCAAATTTGGGGTCGAGTGCACTTCGGTTTCGCGATTTTTCCGCCAGGGGCGCTCGTGCGAGCCTTTTCCCGTTTTTAAAACAAAATGTCACCCGCAGGCACTCGGCAAGTATTCTTCGCAAATCGCCGCTGATATTACAAACACTGAGTGACATCAGCGCCGGACTGGGGCATTTCAAATCTTATATTATATTTTTTTTAAAAAAAGTAAATAATATCAAAAATAGTAAATAATGTCCGCCTCCGTAGTGTAATGGTCAGCACGCTCGGCTACCTTTCTGGAGGTCCCGGGTTCGATTCCCAGAGGTGGGTCTAATAAATATAAGTGATTTTTTCATTTTAATATTTATTCTGTATTACCCTGGACTGGTACTTGAAGTAGAGGGCTTGATGGAGGGTATAATGCAGTGCCCTATGCACCATTGGGATGCGGATAAGGGTTCAAAAAATATCAAATCAACAATATTTTGAGTGTGTCCAAATACTTGCTCACAAATCTGGATCATCTTCAATTAGGAGTTATTTTTTACATTTTTTTTAATATCTATACATAGATAAAGAAAGATATGGAAGTCTGGGCATTTACGGGGCTTACGACCGTCACAGACTTGGTTAATTGATCACTTTACACACGTGTAACATTTACACCACCCTTATTTCATCCCCCTCCGTGGTGTAATAGTTAGCGTGTTTAATTCCTCAAGTATAGTCCTGAAGGTGTACACAGAAGGCGCACTCTTGGCGTGGAGATGTGGGCTACTCCAGTGCAGGAACGACTGAAGGATACTGTGTTATGTGGAGGAATGGAAGATGTTCTCTCCTGAGAAGGGTTCCCTACAAGATATGATGTACATTTTTCTCTACGTCATACTACTGCTACAATCAAGTTATTTTCTACAAGGTGGGTAGAGCGAATGTAACTCCCCACCCGTCGCTACTGAAATACAATTCTAGCTACCATACTACTGCTACCATCAAGCTATTTGGTGCAAGGGTCGAGAGTGACCATGGAACGACCCACTCGTTTTGCCTGACATATTTTTTACTATAATTTTTTTTATCATTTTTTATTTGGGTGAACATCAGCAACATATGTTAAACAAAACAATCAAAAGATATACTTTAAACAAGCCAATTATAGCTAACCACAGAAACATAAAGATTAGTACTAAATATTTAGTGTAGATCTAGTAAATGTGTGTGTGTTTGTGTGTGTGTGTGTGTGTGTGTGTGTGTGTGTGTGTGATGTTGATTCCAGTAGGGACATACATACAATGCAGAGAAGCATAGTTTTTAAAGATCCTGAGAGGACAATATGCTTACCATTTTCAACACAGATTTTCCGCAATTGAAAATATCAACTTGGCTAAAACTTGGCTTGGAAATGGTTAGGTTTGAATGCATGGTTAGGTTTCCGAGGGTAGATAGTCTCCTGAAGGTGTGCAGAGAAGGCGCACTCTTGGTGTGGAGATGCGGACTGGTCCAGTGCAGGATGACTGAAGGATGATGTGTTATGCGGAGGAATGGGAAGTGTTCTCTCGCGAAAAGTATACATGAACCCTCTACAAGATATCTGGCAAGGATAATACGATGGACAGTGGGCATACAAGGATGTATAGTCTCCTGAAGGAGTAGAGAGCAGGAATGATTGAAGGATGATGTGTTATGTGAAGGAATGTGAAGTGTTCTCTCCTGAGAATGAACAACCATTAAAACAATTCTATTTTATTTTATTTTATTGGAAGGAAAAACAACAGATACAATATATGATAAATCAGAATACAAAAAAAATCATGACTACCAATTATAGTTCTTCAAAACTATGCTAAAGAAAAGTCTATATATCGCTCACTCCTTTCAAGAACGTCATAAATCAAAAAACTTGATTTTTCAGGAGAACGTTTTTAAAGTTTAAAAATATAATACAATGTATTAAAAATAAATATCAAGCCACTTATTGAACTTTTTACTGTGCAACAGATCTTTTTAGGTGAAACCTGAAGGTACTTTCTCCATTTGAAAAATATTTAGTATATTTCAAAAAATAATTAAACAATACCTCTTCTTCAAAATGCAAAAACAACACTCTATGCCCTGTAGCGGGTAAATATTAAGTTAAAAATATGTCGCTTTTGCTGGGATATAATACATTTTCTGGGCATTCCGAAAACACGCACAACTGAAAATTGACGATTTTTGATTTATGACGTTCTTGAAAGGAGCGAGCGATATAAGAAGAGACATGAGAAAAGGATGGGGCAATATAAGTATGTATATCCCTCTGCCGGCCCTGTAGCATACTTTTCCCGATATGAGAACAGGAAGCCGGAAGGGCCGAAGCGGAAGTAATTTGAAATAAGGCCACAAGTTGCACAGCGCAGGGGTAACTGTATCTGATGCATGATGCGTGTGTGTTACTCACTCTTAGTGCTTGCTACGTACCTACTCACTCCGACCTCATATGTATATATATATATATATATATATATATATATATATATATATATATATATATATATATATATATATATATATATATATATATATATACATATATATATATATATATATATATATATATATATATATATATATATATATATATATATATATATATATATATATATATATATATATATATATATATAATTGTCCGCCTCCGTAGTGTAATGGTCAGCACGCTCGGCTACCGTTCTGGAGGTCCCGGGTTCGATTCCCAAGGGGGGTAAAATAAATATAAGTGATTTTTTCACTGTAATATTTATTTAATATTACCCTGGACTGGTACCTGAAGCGGAGGGCTGATCACCTTTTCTTCATGTGTAAACGATCAAGATAACACTGCGTTTATATGACGCAGTGCCCTATGCACCATTGGGGTGCGGATAAGGGTTTATTATTATATATATATATATATATATATATATATATATATATATATATATATATATATATATATATATATATATATATACATATATATTCCCTAAAGTTATCCCTCTTTCACATTCACCATTCCTCCCAGTATTGAATGCAATTAATACATTATATCAAGTGAGAATTATCACCGTCCCACACACAGCACCTCGGGCCCGAAGAGCACATTCCGCCCATTGTGGAGCGGGCCGGCTCGAGGCATTGTGTCGCGGGCACTTGTGGAACACTGCTAGGGGATGATTTATGGAACCATCCCCCAGTAGACCGCGGTGGCTAATAATAGCGTTATAATTATAATGTAAATCTAACACCAGGATTGCGGTGAGCGGAATTTCAAATTTTCGCCCATTGTTCTCCGGATTTATGAGATAACGAATATTTCAATTATTTTAGATGTACGATCTCGTATTATAGTCTTCTTATTGTCGAAACTATTATGTTAAATTCCACTTTGAGCGGATATTTGCAAGAATTAATAAAAAATAATTAATTCCGTCATACAATGATATTCCATATATTCGTCTAAACCAACCTACCTCTCAACCATGAAACACGATTTACCCACAACGAAGGTTTGATAGTCCCAAGAATTAACAGTAAATATGGGAGTCCAACACTGCAATATATCGTTACAAGCATTTTTAATTTGTTGCCGACGGAGGTTAGAGGTCAAAATAAAATATGGAACAAAGGCAAAATAAAGGAATGGGTAAATGATCAAGAGTTAATTCTATGAGAATTTTAAAATGTTTATATTCTTAATTTTTTTCTCTTTTTTGTGTGTATATTAGGTTAAAATCGTTAAAAACAATAAAAAATGTATTAAAAAAGAACTCCACCGACAAGACATACAAGGTGGCTTGGTGGGTCTCTGCAAAAAAAGTTCTAAATATGTATAAATTGTGATTTAAATAAATGTAAAACACAGATAATATTGTACTCTAATTTATTGCATAGTTTCACGAGTACAATTTCTAATATTTACATGGAAATTCGACATGGCCCACTGTATCCCATCTTCAATATATCGATAATTTACATATATTATTTTATGACAACACATCAAAATATACCATACATATAGTAATGAACCATGTAGCGTATATAATCAATGAACTGCAATGTACGTGAACAGTAATCGCGTCTACAAATACCTCGTATAGCAAAAAAAAAAATTATTTAATGAAAAAAAAAATGTTTT
Source organism: Brachycentrus maculatus (assembly GCF_059751285.1). NCBI lineage: Eukaryota > Metazoa > Arthropoda > Insecta > Trichoptera > Brachycentridae > Brachycentrus > Brachycentrus maculatus. The sequence continues at coordinate 173,055 of NW_028281310.1, read as the reverse complement.
CAATCATTTTTATTTTTGGTACTTAGAAAAATGGGTTGGAGAACCAACCGGTTTCAACAATTACCTTGTCGTCCTCAGGGATGGATGTGTCCTCCATTTTTCGCCAATTGGTTTCGATAATAACCTTGTCATCTTCGGTGATGGAGTGTTAAGTTGTGGCTGTTTAGTGTAACACGGCTCAAAGCATTCTTATAACTGACTTCTATCATATACATTCACAGATTGTGCTCTATCTCTTTCCTTTACCGAGATATTCATTATCCAAATAGCCGCAAAATGGTATTAATTTGATACATGTTTTGGCAAAAAGCATAATTTTAAGTTAAACTATATAAAGACATAGAAAGGAGAGTGAATGCTGGGAACAAAGTGAATGGTGCACTGAAATCAGTTATAGCAAATAAAAACCTATCAGTGGAAGCTAAACTGGCAGTGCACAACGGAGTCTTGGTTCCAACTCCAAAGGATAGAAATGAAACATGGAGTTGGCAAAAGAAGGATGAAAGTAGACTGAATGCAGTCGAAATGTGATCTCTCAGAAGAATGTGCGACAAAACTATGTATGATAGATGTGCGAATAGTGAAATAAGGAAGGAATGCAAAGCTGAGATAAGCATTAACGATAAAATTAAGAAAGGTGTGTTGAGATGGGTTGGACATGTAGAACGAATGAGTGAGGAAAGAACGGTAAAACAAATTTATGAGGCGAATGTAAGTGGAAAAAAGAACAGAGGAAGACCGAGAAAAACATGGCACGATCAGGTATGCCGAATACTTGAAAGTGGTCAGGTTAGAAGTCTTAACAATCGGCGGGCATGTATGAGGAGATGCATGAACGTGGAAGAGGCGAAGAATGTTTGCAAAGACAGAGTGGTGTGGCGTTCTATTCTCTCTGCCTACGAGCGAATAGAGCGCCTCTCTGAAGCGGGGTGATGGTGCGTTGCGTTTTTTTTTCTATAAACTAGCTTATCTCAAAACTACTGTTTTTGACTTGCGGCTATTTGCCTTATTTGCACATTAATGCGGAGAAGCGGCGCGTTGGTTAGTTGGTCAGCTAATTTTTTTGTGGGATACGATGTTTTGTTTGATGTAGGTCGTATGTTCAGATACCTTGCATATATATTTTTTTGAGTAAATTCAACGCAAGTACAGACCGTCGAACATGTAGAGGCCTCTTTGAAACTCATCCATCCGTGGCGTGGGAGATAATACCATCAAATAACATTCCGCAGAGGTATACACATCGTATATTGCAGGTTTTGATACACCCTGGAATTGTATACCCTAAAATTCAGCCTGACTCTCCACTAGGCGTATACATATACCGCTCACTCCTTTCAAGAACGTCATAAATCAATAATCAACAATTTTCAGTTGTGCATGTTTTTGGAATGCCCAGAAAATGTACTAAATCCCAGCAAAAGTGGCATATTTTTAACTTAATATTTACCCGCTACAGGGCAGAAAGTTTGTTTTTGCATTTTGAAGAAAAGGTATTGCTTAATTATTTTTTTAAACACACTAAATATTTTTCAAATGGAGAAAAAACCTTCAGGTTTTACCTAAACAGATCTGTTGCACAGTAAAAAGTTCAATAAGTGGCTTGATATTTATTTTTAATACATTGTATTATATTTTTAAACTTTAAAACGCTCTCCTGAAAAATAAAGTTTTTTGATTTATGACGTTCTTGAAAGGAGTGAGCGATATGTGAACGTTCACGGGTGTACCACAAGGAAGCGTTCTAACCCCTATTTACATCATTGACTATTTGATATCTTACTAGCTTAATATTGCCCTGAAAAAATCCCAAAGGATTTTAAAACTAACTAAATTAACTAACCATCCCGACGCTTCCCTGCAGGGAAAGGCAGAGAAAATAGAACGCCACACCACTCTGTCTTTGCAAACATTCTTCGCCTCTTCCACGTTCATGCATCTCCTCATACATACCCACCGATTGTTACGACTCCTAACCTGACCACTTTCAAGTATTTGGCATACCTGATTGTGCCATGATTTTCTCGGTCTTCCTCTGCTCCTTATTCCACTTACATTCGCCTCATAAATTTGTTTTACCTTTCTTTCCTCACCCATTCGTTCTACATGTCCAAACCATCTCAACACACCTTTCTTAATTTTATCGATAATGCTTATCTCAGCTTTGCATTCCTTCATTATTTCACTATTCGCACATCTATCATACATCGTTTTGTCGCACATTTTTCTGAGAGATGGCATTTCGACTGTATTCAGTCTACTTTCATCCTTTTTTTGCCAGCTCCATGTTTCACTTCCATACATTAGAGTTGGATCCAGGACTCCATTGAGCACTGCCAGTTTAGCTTCCGCTGATAGTATATTAAACTTGGGAGTATAATATATTGACTTGGTAAAAATGACTAACTGCATTGATGTTTATTTTGTTGCCAAGCAAAAGTGACTTAAATGAACATTTTACGTTTTGTTAGTTGGTCACTTTCTCCTTTACGACTACGATATTTCGCTTACTCCAACAACGTCACAACATTTTGAGTGTGTCCTTACGACTACGATATTTCGCTTAATTCAACAACGTCACAACATTTTGAGTGTGTCCAAATACTTGTTCACAAAATCTGGATTATCTCCAATTACAGGAGTTATTTTCATATTATTTTTTGGCATCTCAAAAAATGTAAAATCTCCGTAAATGCCCAGACTTCCATATTCTTCTTCATCTTTGATGAGATGTCAAAAAATAATAACTGCATTGATGTTTATTTTTTGCCAAGCGACTTAAACGGCCCTTCTGAACATTTTACGTTTTGTTAGTTGGTCACTTTCTCCTGTACGATATGTTTTTTTTCAAATAGAAATTCGCACCGCGAAAACACAAGCGATTTTTGAAAAATTAAGGGTGGCTTGATACGTACCTTTATACGAGTATAAAGGGTTCTCTCTGGCCAGACCTCCCCCTCAATGAAGCTACCTCGTTTCGCGATTCCGCAAGAGATAGCTATTTAGCTATTTAGTCATTTGTAGCTGAAATGAGAGGTGTTGGCGCTACTGCCTGTAATTGGCTAATGGCCCGGAAACGCCAGATAACTCGGCGGGCAACGTTCTGGGAAGAGGGACCACCGTCAAATAAATTCGGATGTATCTTTTAAATGCTGCATTTTTCGGAATATATATATATATATATATATATATATATATATATATATATATATATATATATATATATATATATATATATGTGTAATAAAATACCTAGGTACCTAACTATGCATTTTATTAAGTACCTACATATTGTACAAATCTACCACCAGATGTGGCATGCGTCGCACTGAATAAAACAAAAGACATCAGATAGAAAAAATATAATATTTTTAACTGTCAGAATCAGATAGATAGAAAAATATTGTAAAGATTAATTAAGAATAAACTCTTATTGTCGTTTCTTCCATTACAAAGCAACACATTGTTTATTTTTATTATTATTATACACCCACTTTATATATTATTTACACCCAATAACAAAGAAAAATATTATATAACGTGGTTATATTCTTCTTTGTAAATTAGTGGGTGTAAAAAAAATAAATAAACAATGTGTTGCTTTGTAATCAAAGAAACGACGTTAAAAGTTTCTACTTAATTAATATTTTAAAAATTACATATAATATGACAGTTCAACAAAAAACAATATTTTTCTATCTATCTGATTGTCTTGTTTTTCCCAGTGCGACGCATGGCGACATCTGGTGGTAGATTTGCGCGATTTTCTTGGAAATTCTTGGAAGTTCTATATATATGAACCAATTTAGAAACCTTGTTCTTGAATCACTAGAACTTCACTAGAGACATCTATTGAAAAGCAGCTTTTTATTGAATAGAAACTCTTATATAAGTATGTGAGGTCCGAATCCTGGATTATAATCACACACATGAGAAACATTCCATATTCTTCTTCATCTTTGATGAGATGTCAAAAATAATATGAAAACGGCTCCTGTAATTGGAGATAATCCAGATTTTGTGAAGTATTTGGACACACTCAAAATGTTGTATTTAAAATGACGCCTGAAAATATAATTTTGATTTGAACAACGCTTACAATGTCAATGTAACATATAAAGCTGTGTCAAGCGTCTAATATTAAACTCAAAAATGCCATTAAAATACGCATACCTTACAAATCTCCTTCATCTACATATATTGAGATGCTAATGTGAATGGACTCCTTTATATTTCTAGAGGTGAAAATTTCGACGATTTGAAATGCGTATATAAAATATATATTTTCAAACGCTTCGACTGTAATTCTCGCATCAGCTTCCGGACCATTAATTTCCTTATCAGCCTGGCTCGCTTCATTAGGGTGGAGCGCCGAATGAGCGTTTCTTTTCAGTTATCTGTCGAATAATCCCGAAAGTCATGGCCTATTATGTCGTCACACCATCAAGTCATACACCCGATGGTTTTATAACCATTCATTGGATAGAACGCTTCGTTTAGTGTGGGTATATATATATATATATATATATATATATATATATATATATATATATATATATATATATATATATATATATATATATATATATATATATATATATATATATATATATATATATATATATATATATATATATATATATATATATATATATATATATATATATATATATTTATGTTTATTTATATATAAAATATACAACATATTGAGTGTGTCTAAATACACAAAATCTGGATTATCTCCAATTACAGGAGTTATTTTTCATATTATTTCATATATTATTCTTCATCTTTGATGAGATGTTACTCATCAAAGATGAAGAAGAATATGGGAGTCTGGGCATTTGCGGGGCTGACGACCATGTGTGTGAATATAATCCAGGATTCGGAACTCACAGACTAATACAACAGTTCTGCTCAATAAAAGCTTCTTTTTATCTCACCAATAGATGTCTCTAATGAAGTTCTAGTGATTCAAAAACAATGTTTTTAAATTATATTTATATATATATATATATATATATATATATATATATATATATATATATATATATATATATATATATATATATATATATACACATATATATATATATATATATATATATATAAATATATATATATATATATATATATATATATATATATATATATATATATATATATATATATATATATATATATATATATATATATATATATATATATATATATATATATATATATATATGAATAAATATTGCAGTGAAAAAATCACTTATATTTATTTTACCCCCCTTGGGTTACTGGTAGTGTTATGGTCAGCACGCTCGGCTACCGTTCTGGAGGTCCCGGGTTCGATTCCCAAGTGGGGTAAAATAAATAAAAGGGCTGATCACCTTTCCGTCTTGTGTAAACGATCAAGATAACACTGAGTTTATATGACGCAGTGCCCTATGCACCATTGGGGTGCGGATAAGGGTTTTATTATTATTATTATATTATTATTGAAATGCTTTATTTAAATTTTTTTTTAAACGACATAAAAGCCATGGGACCTCATAAAATATTCAAATTGACCGTCAGTTCGCTGTAATGGGTTTCGTTACAGCCCACCTCCCCATAGTGGATCGAGTGTCCGGACGGGTGACCGAATATTAAACCTCGGATAATCCGAATTAATGGTCCATATTAAGATAACGCGGGTAAATATTATGCTAAATTTTGTTTATTTAAAATACAAGGGTAGAATTTGATCAAAGAGTGAAGGGTGAAGAAACGGCAAGCGTAAAAGCAGAGGAAGACCAAGGAAAACTTGAGGCCAGGCGTCGGAATAATCGGCGGGTTGTATGAGATGTTGCTCACTCCTTTCAAGAACGCCATAAATCGAAAATCGACAATTTTCAGTTGTGCATGTTTTCAGAATGCCCAGAAAATGTACTATATCCCAGCAAAAGCGGCATATTTTTAACTTAATATTTACCCGCTACAGGGCAGAAAGTGTTGTTTTTGCATTTCGAAGAAAAGGTATTGTTTAATTATTTTTTAAATATACTAAATATTTTTCAAATGGAAAAAAAAACCTTCAGGTTTTATCTAAAAAGATCTGTTGCACAGTAAAAAGTCCGATAAGTGGCTTGATATTTATTTTTAATACACAGTATTATATTTTTAAACTTTAAAAACGTTCTCCTGAAAAATCAAGTTTTTTGATAAATGACGTTCTTGAAAGGAGTGAGCGACATGTATTATTATTTGTGGCACATTTTAAGTTTACAAAATGTGCCACAAAGTATCTGAGAAAAACAGTCAAGAAAAAATAAATATACATTTATTTGATTTGGCGTTTAATTTTGTTTGATTGAAAATTAATACATAAAATAAATAAACATTTATGATATTTAAAATTTTTTTTAAAAAAATGGTGCTATGGTGGTGAAGGGTGCCATTGTTTGCATGCTCTAGTAGTGATTGTCCTGACGAAGAGACGGGTACGTCTCGAAACCGGTAGACATAAAAATGTCGGTGAGTGGTTATATGGTAACTAACTAACTAACTAACCATCACGCAACTTCCCCGCAGGGGTAGGCAGAGAGAATAGAGAGCCACACTCTGTCCTTGCAAACATTCTTCGCCTCTTCCACGTTCATGCATCTCCTCATACATACCCGCCGATTGTTACGACTCCTAACCTGACCACTTTCAAGTTATATGGTATGCTAATATAAACATTTTAGTAAAAAAATAAATAAGTAAAAATGACTAACCACAAAGTAAATGCTTTAAATATTAAAAATATTGAGAATACATTTATGAGATTTAAAAAACCCTACTGTTTAGTTTAGAAAGCTACCCAGAAAGATATTCTGTAATTCCTTGGAATTATGAATAGATTTGCATTTTGATGTACATAATTTGTTAAATCTCCTGACATGCTCCGAGCTCGTCTTGTAATTAATGGTATATTTTGAGAAGGGATACCGGAATCTGTACTAAACCCCATACGTAATACTTCATAGCTCTTAGACATTCATCTCAAGGGTGGCCCAAATAAAACATCTCTTCCAAAAAATTTCATCGCAAAGCCGGACTAAAAAAATCACAAAATTTTGAGTGTGCAAATATTTATTAATGCTTTGAAAGCTGTCCCACCGCATACCCAGATCTGATACAGAAGCATCTAGGCTTCCCGACAGATCTGCTCTTGCTAAGCAATTTTTTTTTTGAACCAAGTTGCGAAATTAATTGAAAATGTGAAACAACATAAAACTGTATCCCAATTTTACTGTGAATTGACATTTAAAAGTTTTCAATATACCTGTCACTGCCAATCTAAATAATACAAGATTGTAAGTCCATCACCAAATTTTCTAGAAGTACCCCGGTATAGGCAGTGAAAGGGATTAGTGTTTAGTTCAATTAGTCAGCTAGATCCGATTCCGACTCGACGTTGGCCGGTACACAGACGCCCACAACCCCGACCAGCACAGCAGACAGACACGGAACAGTGCAGAGACATTTACAGAAAATGGTCAGTCATCGCATTTCCACTCAACCATTATTCATCGACACTATTTCGGATCCCTTTCACAAATAACTACATATATATATATATATATATATATATATATATATATATATATATATATATATACAACATTTTGAGTGTGTCCAAATACTTGTTCACAAAATCTGGATTATCTCCAATTACAGGAGTTATTTTCATATTATTTTTTGACATCTCATCAAAGATGAAGAAGAATATGGAAGTCTGGGCATTTACCGGGCTTACGACCGTCATAGGCTGGTTTGAGTGATCACTTTACACACGTGTAACATTCACCAATTCTACCCATTATTGACAACCACACTACTCAAATTCTTGGAAGTTCTATATATATGAACCAATTTAGAAACCTTGTTCATGAATCACTAAAACTTCACTAGAGACATCTATTGGTAAGATGTAAAGAAGCTTTTTATTAAGCAGAAACTCTTATATTAGTATGTGAGATCCGAATCCCGGATTATAATCACACACATGAGAAACGCCAGAAAATACCATTTTCATTTTTATTATTAAGCTTATAATTTGACCAGATAATTTATTTACAACATTTTGAGTGTGTCCAAATACTTGTTCACAAAATCTGGATTATCTCCAATTACAGGAGTTATTTTCATATTATTTTTTGACATCTCATCAAAGATGAAGAAGAAAATGCCCAGACTTCCATATTCTTCTTCATCTTTGATGAGATGTCAAAAAATAATATATATATATATATATATATATATATATATTATTTTTTGAACAAGTACTAACATATAGTACCTACATAAAACAGATCTACCACCAGATGTCGCATGCGTCCCACTGAATAAAACAAAAGAGATCAGATAGAAAAAAATATAATATTCTGAACTGTCAGAATCAGATAGATAGATAGAAAAATATTACACCTAACCTAACCTGACCACTTTCAAGTATTTGGCATACTTGATCGCGCCAAGTTGTTCTCGGTCTTCCTGTGCTCCTTTTTCCAATTAAATTCGCCTCATATTTTTTTTAACCGTTCTTTCCTCACTCATTCGTTCTCACTTTCAGACGAATGTGTGGCAAAACGATGTTTGATAGATGTTCGAATGATGTAATAAGGAAAGAATGCAAGGCTGGGATAAGCATTTACGATAAAATTAAGAAAGTTGTGTTGAGATGGTTTGGACATGTGGAACGTATGAGTGAGGAGAGAACGGTTAAACAAATTCATGAGGCGAATGAAGTAAGAAAAAGAAGCAGAGGAAGACCGAGGAAAACTTGGCAAAATCAGGTATGTCAAATACTTGAAAGCGGCCGGGTCAGGAGTCGTAATAATCGTCGGGTATGTATGAGGAGATACATGAATGTGGAAGAGGCGAAGAATGTCTACAAAGAATTCTCTCTGCCTACCCCTGCGGAGAAGCGGCGTGATGGTTAGTTAGTTAGTATTGGGACACACTCAAAATGTTGTTGATATCAATACGTTCCGGTGCCCTGCGCACCACAGTAAGAGGATAACGTTAAAAATATATATATATATATTATGGCTTAGAGTTTCGGCACACCGTGTACAAGAATAATCTACCCAAATTACAACATCGTTCAGAGAATAATTTTTCGACGTTTTCAAAAAAAATTTTTTAGGATGAAAAATGTACGTTTTAATATATTTACCTGTTTTTTTCCTACCTCCTTAGTATTCGAAATTAATCTTTGTAGTTAGTATTATGGTAATACTTGAAAACGGATTTACTAAAGCCAGATGGGGTATCTGAAAAAAAATTTAAATTAAAAAAAAATGAGGTAAATTTCTATCTTTGGAACCCTAACTGTCCATCATAATATATATACCAAATAACTTGTAGAGAATAGGAGAGGAATAACTAATTTATTATTTTCATCCCAACTCTTATCCGCACCCCAATGGTGCATAGGGCACTGCATCATATAAACGCAGTGTTATCTCGATCGTTAACACACGAAGGAAAGGTGATCAGCCCTCCGCTTCACGTACCAGTCCAGGGTGATATTAAATAAGTATTACAGTAAAAAAAAAACGATGTAGCTTTTTATTGAGCAGAAACTCTTTTATTAGTATGTGAGGTCACCAATAGATGTCTCTAGTGAAGTTCATGTGATTCAAGAATGATGTTTCAAAATCGGTTAATGTATATATATATATATATATATATATATATATATATATATATATATATATATATATATATATATATATATAGTTATATATATATATATACATAAATATATATATATATATATATATATATATATATATATATAATAATTAAAGAAAACACTTCGTTTTTTACCACTTGAGTTTAATTATAGACTACATGTTTCAGAAGCTAAACTTCCATCATTCAGGTCTGTATAATAACTAAAATATAAAATATAAAATTGTTCTATAAATAAGGATAGGGGGAAAGTAAGGGGAAGGGGTTAGTCAAGGAACGGAGTTTGAAAACAAAGGAAAAATTGAAAGCAATGGCGAAGAATTTTGAAACAATATATTATTTAATAAATTATTATTAGAATTCAGGTTTTTTTGTATTTCTAAATTTTCAAGATAATTCATAATTTGGCCTTTATATGGAACAAGGTGTAATAATTTTAATTTATGGGAGTGAAATGAGTGATTAGTATCTATTATATATATATATATATAGTTATATATATATATATATATATATATATATATATATATACTATATATATATATACTATATATATATATATATATATATATATATATATATATATATATATATATATATATATAAATATATATATATATATATATATATATATATATATATATATATATATATATATATATATATATATATATATATATATATATTTATATATATATATATATATATATATATATATATATATATATATATATATATATATATATATATTTATATATGTATATATATATATATATATTTATATATATATATATATATATATATATATATATAAAATATATATATATATATATATATATATTATATATATATATATATATATATATATATATATATATATATATATATATATATATATATATATATATATATATATATATATATATATATATATATATATATATATATATAATATATATATATATATATATATATATATATATATATATATATATATATATATATATATATATATATATATATATATATATATATATATATATATATATATATATATATATATATATATATAAAGTTATATAATATAATAATATAATAGAACTTCCGAGAATTGGAGCAGTGTTGTTTCTATACATTGAACCAATTTTGAAACATTGTTCTTGAATCACTAAAACTTCACTAGAGACATCTATTGGTGAGATGAAAATTTGTTTTAGGATCTCTTGATTTTTTTATTTATCAGTCAGGTATATCCGAGGCTAACACCTTGCGGCCGGAGTTATTAATTGAACCTTAACCCCCTACAGCCGCACGTTTTCCAATGTATCTAACCCACTGATTAACGACGTGACGTCACACCTGCCGCCGCCACTGAAGGGTTGATACGGTATGAACATTGTATGTAAATATATATACATAATTTAACAGAATACTGCTTGCTTTGGACGGTACAGGGTTCAATATATACGATTAAATTTTATATATTTATATGTATATATATATATATATATATATATATATATATATATATATATGTATGTATATATATATATATATATATATATATATATATATATATATATATATATATATATATATATATATATATATATATATATATATATATATGTATGTTTATATATATATATATATATATATATATATATATATATATATATATATATATAAATATATATATATATATATATACTACTACTACTACCATCACGCCGTTTCCCCGCAGGGGTAGGCAGAGAGGATGGAACGCCACACTCTTCTGTCCTGACATACACTCCTCGCCTCCTTCACATCCATACATCTAGTCATACATGCCCTCCGATTACGCAGACTTTTGACACCGCCAGATTTTAGGTTCTGATTGATCTGATCGTGCCTTTTTCGGTCGTCCACGCTCTGTTTCCCCTCTCACATTCGCCACATATATTTTCTTAGTCATTCTCTCGCTATCCATTCGCTCCACATGTCCATACCACCGCAAAGAGCTCTTCCTAATCTTTTCAATTATTCCTCGTTCAGCCTTACATTACTTTCTTATATCGTCGTTTTTAATTTTGTCATACAATGATTTTGCACACATTCGTCTGAGGGAGCGCATTTCAACAGCGTTCACTCTGCTTTCATCCTTATATATATATATATATATATATATATATATATATATATATATATATATATATATATATATATATATATATATATATATATATATATATATATATATATATATATATATATATATATATATATATATATATATATATATATATATATATATATATATATATATATATATATATATATATATATATATATATATATATATATATATATATATATATATATATATATATTTATGAAAGTAGACTGGATGCAGTCGTAATGCGATCTCTCAGTGCGATAAAACCATGTATGGTATAGATGTTCCGATGGTGAATAAGAAAGAATGCAAGGCTGGGATACGCAGTCTGTTTAAATGGAAAAGAAAGAAAATACAAAACAAACATTGAAAACATGATTTTTATTTAACTTCTTTGTATATTAAAAAAAAAACATTTATGACATCTCAACAAATAGGTTCATAGATGAAGAAGAATATGCAAATCAGGGAATTTACAGAGCTTCTGTTATTGGCTGGTTATGTGATCACTTTACAAACGTGCAACATTTACCATTTTACCCCTGATTGACAACCACACTACTCAATTTTTAAAATTTATTTTTATTTAGAACAGAGTGAGCTATAATTACTTAGCAAATTTTTCAACAGATGATGCCACTATCAACTTTACTTTCAAATCTATTGAAATGCTACAAACATGTGAAAGGGATCCAAGACCATTGCATTTTTGCATGTTCTAAAATGATTAAAATAATACACGTTTCATATCAAATTAAGACACCTTTAGTATTATCTCATCCGTAGGGTGAATATATGGGATGGTCTTGGATCCCTTTCACATGTTTGTAGCATTTCAATAGACTTAAAAGTAAAGCTGGTAGTGGCACCATCTGTAGAAAAAAATGTAAAGTATTTATAGCTCACTCGTATTAAATAAAAATAAATTAAAAAATTGATAAGTGTGGTCTCTAGTGAAGTTCTAGTGATTCAAGAAGAAGGTTTCTAAATTGGTTCATATATATATAGAAGTTCCAAGAATTTGAGCAGTGTGGTTGTCAATAATGGGTAGAATTGGTGAATGTTACACGCGTGTAAAGTGATAATTGAACTTAGCTTAAGACGGTCGTTAGTCTCTTAAATGCCCAGACTTCCATATTCTCCTTCATTCAATTCAATTCAATTCAATTCAATTTATTCAACAAAAAAATAATATATACATAACAAACAATATTCAAGGCGTATATATTAAAAGTAAGCAAGAAGACTTAAAGGTGTAGAAGAATCCCGCTTCGGAAAACTCCTTCGGACACATGGAACAGATCAATATCCAATGTGATATTGTTCATCATAGCGGTATTGAAATGCTACAAACATGTGAAAGGGATCCAAGACCATTGCATTTTTGCATGTTCTAAAATGATTAAAATAATACACGTTTCATATCAAATTAAGACACCTTTAGTATTATCTCATCCGTAGGGTGAATATATGGGATGGTCTTGGATCCCTTTCACATGTTTGTAGCATTTCAATAGACTTAAAAGTAAAGCTGGTAGTGGCACCATCTGTAGAAAAAAATGTAAAGTATTTATAGCTCACTCGTATTAAATAAAAATAAATTAAAAAATTGATAAGTGTGGTCTCTAGTGAAGTTCTAGTGATTCAAGAAGAAGGTTTCTAAATTGGTTCATATATATATAGAAGTTCCAAGAATTTGAGCAGTGTGGTTGTCAATAATGGGTAGAATTGGTGAATGTTACACGCGTGTAAAGTGATAATTGAACTTAGCTTAAGACGGTCGTTAGTCTCTTAAATGCCCAGACTTCCATATTCTCCTTCATTCAATTCAATTCAATTCAATTCAATTTATTCAACAAAAAAATAATATATACATAACAAACAATATTCAAGGCGTATATATTAAAAGTAAGCAAGAAGACTTAAAGGTGTAGAAGAATCCCGCTTCGGAAAACTCCTTCGGACACATGGAACAGATCAATATCCAATGTGATATTGTTCATCATAGCGGTAGCTCTTCCTACAGACATAACCATCGGCAGGTTGGTCCTGTGTATAGGAATGTGAAACAATCTATGCCGACGCTGTCTTAGGTAACTATCGGGAACATACAGACCAATGTTCCGGATAATTTCAGGATTGTCGATCATACCGCGCAACAATCGATAAAAATGCGTAATCAAATACACATTCCTTCTAGTCTGTAGACTGTTGTAGCCAAGCATACCCTGGAGGAACTGGGTCGGGTAGAGCCGAGGATAATAGCCGTACTCTCTCATGTAGAGATACCTCAAAAACTTCTATTGGACTTTCTCTACCATAAGAGAGTACTTAAGCTCGTGTGGCCCCCAAATCATGGAGCCACTCTCGAGTCTACTTCGCACCAAGGAGTTATAAAGAGTTCTCAACACGCGGGTATTTTCGAAAACCCTGGCAGTACGCAGAACAGTTCATCTATGTTGAGATGTCAAAGAATAATCTATAAATCTGATTTTTTTTCTTCAATCTTCATTCTGGCGGTAGAGGCAAATCGTGGTCGTCTTCCGATGGCTTCCTTCCGGAACTTCGAACCTGTAACATAATATATTACTCCATAAAAAAAACCAAAAAACCAAACGTATTTCTTGCCTTTATTATTTACATTGCTTTTTATGTTCGAGTCATGTCATTAAAGTATATAATATAATAAAGCCCTTATCCGCACCCCAATGGTGCATAGGGCACTGTGTCATATTAACGCAGTGTTATCTTGATCGTTTACACATGAAGGAAAGGTGATCAGCCCTCCGCTTGAGGTACCAGTCCATGGTAATATTGAATAAATATTACAGTGAAAAAATCACTAATATTCATTTTACCCCCCTTGGGAATCGAACCCGAACGGTAGCCTCCAGAACGGTAGCCGAGCGTGCTGACCATTACACTACATAGGCGGACAAAAAGGCGGCCATTAAAGTATAGCTATAATAAAAAAGAGGTTAGTAGAAAGTTGCCATACTCTGTTTCTTCTTCTTCTTCTTCTTCTAACCCTTATCGGCACCCAATGGTGCATAGGGCACTGCATCGTATTAACGCAGTGTTATCTTGATCATTACTTTACATGAAGGCAAGGTGATCACCCCTGGGCTTCAGGGACCAGTCCAGGGTTAAATAAATATTAGTGCAAAATCACTAATATTTATTTTCACCCCCCCTCTGGGAATCGAGCCTGGGACCTCCAGCACGGTACCTAAACACGCTAACCATTACACTACGGAGGCGGACATTGTTATATTTACTCTGTTTACTCTCCACCAATCACCTAGTTATGTTATGGGTGGGGGGTGAACGGTGTATGACAATTTTTTTTCTGTATTTATAATGTATATGTATATGTATGTTT
The DNA here is from genome assembly GCF_059751285.1 of Brachycentrus maculatus. Lineage (NCBI taxonomy): Eukaryota > Metazoa > Arthropoda > Insecta > Trichoptera > Brachycentridae > Brachycentrus > Brachycentrus maculatus. The sequence goes on along the minus strand of NW_028281310.1, from coordinate 157,801 downwards.
ATGTCAGTGGCGTGCCTAGGGTTTACCAGTAAGGCAAGCCCACTATTTTTCACATTCGTGAATACATGATGCACCTATAATTCCTTCACCTCATATCATTCCCAGTATAGTAAGCACCCAGAAAGTATTATAAATTTAAACAATGTATTGTAATCATTGTGAAAATATGCTAACATGTAACTTTTGTAAGGTATAGCCATCACCTTTAAACAAAGAAAATGTTCACTATAATAAAATATCTTCCTCAGATATCAACCATTATCAATAAGTACCATCACCATATAATGGCATGCGTAGTGTTTAATAAACATATAAGCGCACGATAATTTAAAAACAGTCACACATTAATTATGTATTTTTAATCATTTGGTCTAGATTTAGTCATTTTTATTTGGAATTTTCGGGCTTTTGGGCTTCTAGGGAAGTACCGCCACTGGTATATGTATATATATGTGTGTATGTATGCGTATGTATATGTATGTATGTATATTTATACATATATTTTTAAACTTCTTACCTAGAAAAAAAATCCTTTAACCACCCTTATTAATTCCTCTCCTTTCCTCCTCCCTCCTGCTAAATCTACAATATTATTTTATATAACACCCTTTTTTTGTTTTTTTGCTTTTTTTATAGTTTCTAATCTCTGAATGTTCTTTCATAGTTTTATAACATAACATATTTGTCCGCCTCCGTAGTGTAATGGTCAGGACGCTCGGCTACCGTTCTGGAGGTCCCGGGTTCGATTCCCAAGGGGGGTAAAATAAATATAAGTGATTTTTTTCACTGTAATATTTATTCAATATTACCATGGACTGGTGCCTGAAGCGGAGGGCTGATCACCTTTCCTTCGTGTGTAAACGATCAAGATAACACTGCGTTAATATGACGCAGTGCCCTATGCACCATTGGGGTGCGGATAAGGGTTTTATTATTATTTTTATTATTTATAACATAAATGTGGAATTGTTTAATTGGCTTTTTTTTATTTTTTGACATCTCATCAAAGATGAAGAAGAATATGGAAGTCTGGGCATTTACGGGGCTGACGACCGTCATCGGCTGGTTCAAGTGATCACTTTACACACGTGTAACATTCACCAATTCTACCCATTATTGACAACCACACTACTCGAATTCTTGGAAGTTCTTTATACATGAACCAATTTAGAAACCTTGTTCTTGAATCACTAGAACTTCACTAGAGACATCTATTGGTGAGATGTAAAGGCTTTTTTTTAACGTAACTATTTTTTGTTAATGTAATGTAATGTTTATTATTTGTTTATGTAACTATTGTTTATTTTAACATTTTTTATATATAAGCTGTACAATTCCCGAATAAATAAAATACAGTAAAAAGTAAAAAAAAAGTAGATTTTTGTCTCTTCTTGCTAAAAATGCTTCATTTGAATCTTTTGCTGAATCTGTGCTGGGAACAGGAGGGATAATCTAGTATGGGCCAATCGGGACCTTGTCAGCATCTGCTCATTGCTGGGAGGAAACCACGTTGCACTGCTCAGGAGAAGGCGGACTGCTGACTGTCCTCAGCAGGCCTTCCGTTCCACTAGAGACGGATTTGGCATTTTGTGTCCTAGCTTTGTTTATGCTACCAATGTCCTTGGCTAGTTTTATCATGTATGATACCATCTCTCGTGAGAGTTCCTTATAAACTCACACGGATCGGATTGGTCCTCACCCAGGCTCCTGCAACGCGCCTCCGGCTGTTTACAGACACCATTACAGAGATGAAAAAATTAACATTTGGGTATCTCAACAATGTTGAAGTATAATGTGCAGGTCTTCGTATTTACAGGACCTGCGACCCGTCACAGGCTGGGTCAAGTGATCATTTTATAAACGTGTATTATTTACATAAATAAGTTATAATTTTTTAGTTGTGTGGTAGTCGATCACGGGTAGAATGATAAATATTACCTACAACGTTATCATGTCCAAATGCCCTTCACTAGTTTTATCATCTTATGTAGAAGTCATAGAGATTCATCCACTTCACATATCACTCACTCCTTTCAACTTGATTTTTCAGGGGAACGTTTTTAATGTTTAAAAATATAACGCAATGTATTAAAATTAAATATCAAGCCACTTATTGAACTTTTTACTGTGCAACAGATCTTTTGAGGTAAAACCTGAAGGTTTTTTCTCCATTTGAAAAATATTTTGGATATTTAAAAAAATAATTAAACAATACCTTTTCTTCAAAATGCAAAAACATTACTTTTTGCCCTTTAGCGCGTAAATATTAAGTTAAATAAATGACTCTTTTTTCGAAAACACAAAGCACATCTGAAAATTGACGATTTTCGATTTATGACGTTGTTGAAAGGAGTGAGCGATATGACTCTAAGCACGATGAATTGAATACCTGACTAGGGTATCAGAAATACCAAGGTTTAAGTAAAGAGACAGTTAGTTTTTGTAGTTTTAATAAAGATTATTCATTTACCATTCTTCTTAGAGAATCCTGAGCTGATAGAGGAGCAGCCGAAGCGTGCATAATAAGGTCTTGTCCCTGTAGGAAAAAAAACACAAAATTAAAAAAGACATATTTAGGAAGAGTAAGAAACAGTCTCAAAGATGGTTGGCCAAGTAGAGAGGATGGTAGGAGCAGTATACTACTCTCGGGAGAGTAGGCCCGAGAGTCTACATAGCGTGTATGGCCAGAAGCTAGGACTGTATGCCAGGGTCAGGAGTGCAGAAGTCAGAAGAAGGGGTGTGCAGCTGAGGTAGGTATAGTTGGGAAGATCAAGGGTCTATGAGATGGTGTAGCCATGTGGGGGGTATAGTTAGAGCAGTATATATGGGAGAGTAGGCCCGAGAGTCTACATAGCATGTATGGCTAGAAGCTAGGACTGTATGCCAGGGTCAGGAGTGCAGAAGTCAGAAGGGGTGTGCAGCTGAGGCAGGTATAGTTGGGAAGATCAAGGGTCTATGAGATGGTGTAGCCATGTGGGGGGTATAGTTAGAGCAGTATATATGGGAGAGTAGGCCCGAGAGTCTACATAGCATGTATGGCTAGAAGCTAGGACTGTATGCCAGGCTGAGAAATAAGATAGAGACAATGAACATACCTGAGAAGAAGCGGAATTTTGCAGGATTCCTCTGTTATTGGCTGAAACCAGACTTGCCTTCGTGCCTACAAAAAAATATACAAATTACATAACTTGCCAATGAAAAATGCATATTGCACTTCAAAATTTTTCTTTTAAAACCGTTCTTACCCGGAGATGAACTTCCTCGCGAAGATCCGCCACTTCCGATAGTCAGAGGTGATTCTGAAAGAGTGAAATCAGTGTAATAACGAAGGCAGTATGGAAAATATGACATAGGGCTTATAGGCTGGAACCAATTTTTATTCCCAAGAGTCCATTATTATGGTTCAGTTTTCATGTTTTTTTCAGATGGGAGCTGCAATTATTATATACCTCACATATTATGTACAAGGTTTGTTTCATCTCCATAAAAAAAAACAAAAACAAAACGTATATCGTGCCTAGTTATTTACTTTTCCTATTCGGCTGTCCAAACTCAAAATACAGTAGGGGACATTTTTTTGTAGTACATTTTTTTTTTGCATTTTAGTACTTAGTAGTTTCTACTTAGTCCAAAAATGCAAAAAAACGAACTACAAAAAGATTGTCCCTTACTGTGTTTTAAGTTTGGACAGCCGTATGTACTATGCACAAGGTTTAAAAATATTTATGTATTATAGATTTTTATCTCTTCTAGCTAAAAATATTTTCATTAATTATTATTCCGCAGTCACTTTGTGGTAAAATCTATCCATTTTTAATTAATGTTTTAATTAGTAATGCCACTATTTCTTAAAATCTACTGTGATACGTGTTTCATTTTTAAACACCGAATGATACGTATACGGTGTTTGAAAATGATGCGAAAGGCGTCGAAACACGTGTCTGAGTAGATTTTAAGAGAGTGGTATTTACTAAGTACAACATTTATTTGAAAAAATATAATCTGTGTTTTCCAACACTTAGGAAGATAATCCTGGGGACATTTCCTGTTCCCACAGGAGGGATAATCTAGTGTGGGCTAGTCAGAAACTTGTCAGCATTAGCTCATTGCTGGGAAGAAACCATGTTGCACTCCTCAGGAGAAGGCGGACTGCTGACTGTCCTCAGCAGGCCTTCCGTTCCACTAGAAGAGGGTTGGGCATTTTGTGTCTTAGCTTGGTATATGGCACCAATGTCTTTCACTAGTTTTATCATGTATGATACCACTTCTCGTGACAGTTCCTTATGAACTATCACGGATCCGATGTCAGATAGGTCCTCACCCAGGCTCCTGCAGCGCGCCTCCAGCTGTTGTCTTTGAAAGCTGAAAAGGAGGCAAAGCATCAACAGCTGAGGGACATCTTGAAATGGTAACGATATGTGGAACAGACCTGCAGTAGCTTGGTGAGTCCTTCTGGCCCTCTGCAGTTCTGCCGCCCACTTCTCTGCATCCCTCGACCCGGCGGATCCGCTCAACTTCACCAGCATCTGAAGACCTGACAAAACAAATATTTCCTGTTTTGAAAACGACTTTTTTCAAGGCACTGTCACTAAACCATCAGTTGTTTCTGATAACATCAACAAACCCCTAATTTCTCCAGCATATATCTGCAAATCTGTTACTTTACAGGAGAGAGCTTTGAAGATTTTTTCAACGAATTTTTTATTATTCTTTGACAGTTTTATCTGAAATTCTAAATTAGTATTATACATTAAAAAGACGATTAAATAATGTACTTCATCGTTTGAAAACTTTATGCTTTGTCAAAATTAAGTAGTTAGCGTTTTAGGAGTTCAGTTCATTTCGATGTAGATAGCGTCTTATACGCCTGAAAAATAGGCGTAATTAATTTTATATATATATTTTTCGTTTACTTATATTTGTAGATAACGGTCAGCTGATAACGCACACCAAATATCTCAAAATTGTCAAAAATGTAGTTAGAACACTTTACGTAGGGCAAGTCGATATGATGGACAGTTGGAGTTTCAAGATTTTATAGTCTCCTGAAAGTGTACATAGATGCGCATTCTTGGTGTGGAGATGCGGGCCGGTCCAGTGCAGAAATGACTGAAGGATGCTATGTTTTTTGGAGGAACGGAAAGTGTTCTCTCCCGAGAGTGTACAGAAAGGTAAAACGATATATCTGGTAAGAAGGTATGATAGACAGCTAGTATTTCTAGGATGGATAGTCTCCTGAAGGAGTAGAGAGCAGGAATGACTGAAGGATGATGCGTTGTATGGAGGAATTGAAAGTATTCTTCCCTGAGAAGTAGATAGAAAGGAACTATAAGATATTTGGTAAGGACGATATGATGGACAGTTAGGGATATAAGGATAGTTAGTCTCCTGAAGGTGTACAGAGAAGGCGCGCTCTTGGTGTGGAGAAGCGGGCTGGTCCAGTGCAGAAATGACTGAAGAGTAGTCTGTTATCTGGAGGAATGGGAAGTGTTCTCTCCTGAGAAATGCACAAAACAATAGGTACTATAAGATATTTGGTAAGGATGGTATGATGGGCAGTTAGGGATATAAGGATAGGTAGTCTCCTGAAGGTGTACAAAGAAGGTGCACTTTTGGTGAGGAGATGGCACTATTCCAGTGCAGAAATGACTGAAGAGTAATATGTTATGTGGAGGAATGGGAAGTGTTCTCTCCCGAGAAGTGTACTGAATGGTATCCTTAGGGAGCATGTGAAAAACTTGGTAGACCACTTACATTCGATGTTGTCTGGGTGCCGCTGATGCAGCCTTGTATATGCCGACAGGGCTTCCTTGTGTTTACCCATAGCCCTGAGGCATCCCGCCTCCTGCAGCGACCATTGGACCTAATCAAGAACATTGATGATAACCACACTAGTAAAAAATTATTATTAAAAAATATCCGCTCCCTAGGTAGAGCATATATGCAGTCCACAAAGTGTCTCCAGGCTTTTCTGTCGTCTGCCAGCTCCCTTGCATCCTCCCAAGTCAGATCCGCGTCCCGTTCTGACGAGAACTGCCGACGAATTGTCAGCAGTGGTCGGGAACCTGATGCCTTGTGAAGGAGAAAAGCTTGATGGCGGCTCTCGGGAGGCATGCGGAGTGCATGACCAAGCCGACTGAATCGCCTTTTCTTGGCGACAGTTGTGACCAAGATTTTCTGCGTCCTACGCATTTTCTCTTCATTCCTCACAAAGCCAAACCACCGCACGCCGAAAATTCTCCGCAGACACCTATTCTCAAAGCTTAGTGATAGTTGCTCTGGGCCCTTGTAAGGTGCCATGTTTCACAGCCGTATAAGAGAACAGAAGCAATGCAGGCATTGTATAGGCGGCATTTGGTCTTCACCGAGTATAAAATAAAAAAAATAGAACTCATTTATATATATGATACACGTGTATAAAATGATCATTTTACCCAGTTTGTGACGGGTCGCAGGTCCTGTTAATACGGAGACTTGTACATTCTCCTTCGACATTGTTGAGATGTCCAAATGTTCATTTTTTGATCTCTGTAACGGTAGCGCATTGCAGGAGCCTGGGTGAGGACCTATCCAACATCAGATCCGTCATAGTTCATGAGGAACTCTCACGAAAGGTGGTTTCGACAGGATAAAACTAGCGAAGGACATTGGTGCCATAAACCAAGCTAGGACACAAAATGCCCAACCCTTTTCTAGTGAAACGGAAGGTCTGCTGAGGACAGTCAGCAGTCCTACATCTCCTGAGGAGTTCAACGTGGTTTCCTTCCAGCAATGAGCAAATGCTGACAAGTTCCTGATTGGCCACACTAGACTATCCATTCTGCTCTCAACACAGATTAAAATAAAACATATTTTTTAGTTAGAAGAAACAAAAATCCACTAAATGATCTATAATATAAACCTTGTACATAATAAGCAAGGTAAATAAAAAATCCATTTCTAATCCAAGAAAAGCATTGTTAAATCATACTCATTTTAAACCCTGCTGGATTAGATAGCGAGGATATAATGATATACGATAGATGGTTATAGTAGCGTGATGATGAGTCAGTTGGTTAGTTACAATGAGCCTTCTTCTTCTTCCGTCTTTGTAGACTGTTGAAGTCGGCTCTCCTCGTCCTCAGGCTGTAAGTCCTTCTATCATTTATGATAATAATTGCTACTCCCATAAGGTAAATAATAAATGGAACACCCATTGAAAAAAACGATGAATCTGTCTGCTCACCTGGTTGGGGCTCAGGAGGGCCGCCCGCCGGTAGTAGGTCGCGGCCAGGCCGGGGTCCCCCGCGGCGCGCGCCCTCGAGCCGAGCCAGCCGGCCACCTCAGGCATCCCGGGGAATATCGCGTCCGCCTGCAGACACAGTTTCAGATGAGAGGATACAACGCCAAACTATGCTGTCTGAATTAGGAAAAGGCAACAAAACGCGTTTTGCAATTTTTTGCAGGGCTTCGTGAATATGAGACAGTTTAAAATGAGATGATAGAACGCCAAACTATGCTGTCTGAATAAGGAAATGGCAAAAAAACATTTTTCTACAAATTTTTTCAGGGCTTCGTGAATATGAGACAGTTTAAAATGAGATGAAAGATCGCCAAACTATGCTGTCTGAATAAAGAAATGGCAAAAAAACGTATTTTGCAAATTTTTGCAGGGCTTCGTTAATACGTGTGGGTGGGTTATATATAGGTTGTCCGCCTCCGTAGAGTAATGGTCAGCACACTCGGCTACCGCACTGAGGTACCGGGTACGATTCCCAGGTTGGTCAAATAAATATAAGTGATTTTTTCACTGTAATATTTATTCGATATATACCCCGGACTGGTACCTGAAGCGGAGGGCTGATCGCCTTTCCCTCATGTGTCAACGATCAAGATAACATTACGTTTATGATGCAGTGTCTTATGCACCATTGGGTGAGGATAAGGGTTTGAAGAAGGGTTATATATATAAAATTAAAATAAATCTAAAAACTAACTAATCCTATCTCCTTAAAAATCTATTAAACTATATTATAAAATTTACTTAAGTATGCCAAATACTAAAAAGTGGTCAGGTTATGGTCAGGTTAAAAAGTATCTAGGAGTCGTAACAAACGGCGGGTATGTATGAGGAGATGCATGAACGTGGAAGAGGCGAAGAATGTTTGCAAGGACAGAGTGGTGTGGCGCTCTATTCTCTCTGCCTACCCCTGCGGGGAAGCGGCGTGATGGTTAGTTAGTTTTTTTTTTATAAAATTGACTTAACTGACTAGTACCCAACTTTTTACTGCTATGGCACGTTTAAATCCAACAACCCATCTAACCAACATCTGACCAACAAATAAAAAAATTAAAAATTATCTGTCGTGGATAGTTCGCGAGTCAGTACGATCATCTTCAATGATTGAGGAGACACATGAATGTAGCTATTCCACATTCAAAACCACCTTGTCTTTGCAGGCATTTTTGCCTATACAAAAAACTCCTGCAAAGACAAGGTGGTGTGGCGTTTTAACCTCTTTACCTTCTACTGTTCTTGTCTCATTTATTCGTTCTACATACTCAAACCATTCTAACCCACCTTTCCTAGTTTGCTGGATAGTGCTCATCTCAGCCTTGCACCCTTTCCTTATATCACCATTGGAACATCTACCATACATGGTCTTGCCGCACTGAGAGATGGCATCCCGACTGCATCCAGTCTACTCTCATCCTTCCCAAACCATCCCAAGCCGCCTTCCTTAGTTTGCTGGATAGTGCTCATCTCAGCCTTGCACCCTTTCCTTATGGAGCATCTAATATACATGGTTTTGCTGCACTGAGAGATAACTGCATTCAGTCTACTTTCATCCATCTATTGCCAACTCCATGTGTCACTTGTATACTAGAAGATTTCTCGTTTTTCGGTTCTCAAACTTTATTAACTTATCTACTTTCCAATACATACCAAGAATTTCGCTATTCCAACATCCACCATCATTCGCTTTTCGACAACACTCAGTGTGCTTTCGTCCTCTTTTTGCCGGCTCTATAGTTAAGTGTTGGCACCACGACTCCACTACGGAAGGTACCTACGTCCAAGTAGCAGTGTTGCGCCATAGTGAGATCTCCAGCCTCCTCGTACACGCGAGCCATCTCGCACAGGACTCCAGTGTCGTGGGGGAGGTCTGCCAGCACCTGGTGATACCTGGGGAGAAAGTATCGTGTAGGGAACAAAGAAGTATCAAACAGGGCTGGGGAGTCTACATGCTGACTAAGTAAACCCTATATACCATCGGATGTTAAAATTTCTAGATGGACCAGTTTTAACGTCCGATGTAAAGAGCATATAAGCTGCCTTAAAAGTCCGTTATTAAATGTTTCCACTCACTAAACATCCCTGATCCCTTTTGCCTGTGACTGCCAATCAACACAACAAAATAAAGCCATTTGAGATCTACCCAAGCTTCTTTCCCGAACCGTTAAAATATTTTAAATATTGTTTGGTAGATAGTGTTTTAGTATTAATCAGTCTTGATAATGAAGCGGTTAGCTTCGAACCTGGTAGACATTATAATTAAGTTATAATAAAATATTTATAGTGATTTAAAAACAAAGTTACATTTTTATTACAAAATGGAAAATCACAAAGTTAGTGCTTCAAATATAAATTCAATTGAATTGAATTAAATCAAAGTGTACGGTAGATGTAACTGCAGTCAATATGTTTTTTCTTTACATAAAATGCATCATGGGTGCACTGGGGTGATCCTGACTGACGCCTGACTATCGGGCAAGCAGAACGAGGGTAGCTGGAGGTGTTTGAGATGTGGTGCTACAGGCGAATATGGGGGGTTCATCAGTCGGAACATGTAGGGAACAACGAGGTTTCAAGCAAGGCTGGGGAGTCTAGGTGCTTACTAAATAAAGTAATACAAATGGATAGGCCATAATATAAGGACCATCGCTCAGGCAGAAAGGAGGCGTCTGGAGGCGTTTGAGAGGTGATGCTACGGACGAAGGTGGGATTCATCGCTCGGAACATACACGCTACCATAGCACGTAAAATATCGCTCACTCCTTTCAACGACGTCATTTATCAAAAAACTTTGTTTTTCAAGAGATCGTTTTTAAAGTTTAAGAATATAATAAAATGTATTAAAAATAAATATCAAGCCACTTATTGAACTTTTTACTGTGCAACAGATCTTTTTAGGTAAAACCTGAAGGTTTTTTCCTCCATTTGAAAAATATTAAGTTTATTAAAAAAATAATTGAACAATACCTTTTCTTCAAAATGCAAAAACAACACTTTCTGCCCTGTAGCGGCTAAATATTAAGTAAAAAATATACCACTTTTTCTGGGATATAGTATATTTTCCAGGCATTCCGAAAACGTGCACAACTGAAAATTGACGATTTTTGATATATGACGTTGTTGAAAGGAACGTACCAGTGCACGGCCGCGTCTGAGTCCTGGTGCTGTCGGGCGAGAGCCGCCTGCCGCACCTTGGCCAGCGGGTCCGCCGGAGCCGCCCTGAGCGCGAGGGCGTAGCCCCCCGCCGCCTGGGGGCGGAGCCCCAACTTCTCGCACGCCAATCCTGAAGTTTGGGAAGATAAAACATCATTGGACTTGCCCCAGCAAAGAACAAGAAAAGAATGTGGAAGAAGAAGCGATAATGAGGTGGAAAAATATAAAGTGGAATAAGATAAATTGGAAGATGAAGAGGTAGAAGTTGAAGAAGAAGAAAATGAAGAGGAAGAAGATAAAGGGGAAAAAGTTGATGAGGAATAAGGTGATGAGGAAGAAGTTGAAGAATATAAAGGAAGAGGAAGAATAAGAAGAGGGAAAGATGAAGATGAAGAAGATAAAGAGGAAAATGAAGAGGGAGAATATGAAAAGGAAGAAGATGAAGTGGTAGAAATTGAAGAGGAAGAATATGAAGAGGAAGACGTTGAAGAGGAAAAGATGAAGAGAAAGAAGTTGAAAAATATAAAGGAAGAGGAAGAATAAGAAGAGGGAGACGTTGAAGAGGAAGCAGATGAAAAGGAAGAAAATGAAGAACATAAAGATAAAGAGGAAGAAGGTGAAGAATAAGAAGTTGAAGAGGAAGATGAGGAGGAATAGGTAAGGGGAAGGGGAAATGGAATAAGACGAGTTGAAAGAACAAGACAGCCTCGCACTCATGTTACATCTTCTACAAGAAGAGCGCACCTACCGTGATAGTAGTGGGGGTCCCTCGCGGCCGGCTCGGCCGCGGCGGCGCGCTGCAGCAGCGCCCGCGCGGCCCCCCAGCCCGCGGAGCCCTGCGCGGCCGCGGCGCACAGCGCGCGCGCCACGAGCGCCGCGCCGCCGGCGCGCGCCGCGCACGCCTCCTCCGACAGGCGGGCGGCCGAGACGACGTCGCCCTCCTGCCAGACGCCAAACATGTATCATTACTCCCTTTATTAATGAAAGAAGACGGAAGTCTGAGCGTACCAGGGCTTACGACCTGGCGTTCGGCAAAATGCCTAATTTGAAAAAAAAAATACTTTACGAATCCCTCAACTGGCGGCCATAATTCACGGATGTATGGAAAACGTCATAAATAAAAAATCGTCAATTTTCAGTTGTGCATGTTTTCGAAATGCCTAGAAAATGTACTATATCCCAGCAAAAGCGGCATATTTTTAAATTAATATTTACCCGCTACAGGGCAGAAAGTGTTGTTTTTGCATTTTGAAGAAAAGGTATTGAAAAAGGGTGTAACTTGAAAAAATAACATGGAGAAGAAATGCTGAGAAAGTACAGATTTCAAGGTGGATAACAATATATTAAATAAATCTATACTTTCAAAAGCATTGGCTAACATGTGAAGCCGCGGAATGGGAGAGAACATGGCATAGTTTGCATTATACCGTATACAGGTTTCAAGAATTAATTCAATATGGATATTCTCGAAATTAGTAATACTTTGTGGTTAGTCATTTTTAATTCTACACTTTTTACAAAAATATTAGTAATATTAGTTTATAACCAGTCACCGTTTGAATTGATGTTCAACAATACGTCTGTCCAAACTTAAAACACAGTAAGGGACATTTTTTTTTGCATTTTTGGATTAAGTAGAATCTACTTAGTCCAAAAATACAAAAAAAAACGTACTACAAAAAATGTCCCTTACTTTGTTTTGAGTTTGGACAGCCGAATAGGCAGAATGGTGAACGTAACAGTTAAGTGTACAAAGCGATCGCTTAAACCAGCCAAATACCAGATCGTAAAATCAGTCCTGTAAAGGCTTCCATATTCCTCTTCATTCATGTCGAGATGTCAAAAATATATAACGGAGCGCAATGGAGCTCACCACGAACGCCAGGAAGGCCAGGTTGCTGGCGGCCTCGGCCCTCGCGTCGCTGGGCGCCGCCGCGTCGCCGCCCAGGCGCCGCAGCGCCGCCCGCGCCGCCGCGGCGCGCCCGGAGCGCAGGGCGCGCGCGGCAGCTCCGCCCTCCAGCGCTGCGGCCAGCCCGGCGCGCCCAGCCGAGCGCAGCGCCTCGGCGCACCACTCGAGCCTTCGGGCAGGTGCAAACAAACACCGTGAGCATATATATATATATATATACACGGAATGCAGGCAATTACTCAGCTACAAGGAGCACATACACTATCGGCAAATGAAGATCTTACTTACGTACGAAGGAAGCTCATAATACACACTCTCATGTTGTTTATTAAGTTTTACTCTATTAAAAAATACTACTTAGTTCTTCTCTCATTTTTTCAAAATTCTCATTTGTAATTTTCTTAAGCATTATTCTCATAGTTTTAATTTGAAGAATCTCCAAGATGTGCGACATCATGCGACCCTCCGCGGGCGCGCTAAACTCACCCATTGGGGTCGTGCAGCGATATGGCTCGCGCAGCTCTGAGCACGCAGCGCGCGCGGTGAGCGCGTCGCGCACTCGCCCAAGTGCTCAGCCTATCGGCCCGAAGCACGTCCAGAAAAACAGCACCGGCTGCGTCCTCGGTCTAACGTGCAATGGACAAATAAAATCAGCCTAAAAATGCATGTCGTATAGTAAATAATCGATAGTAAAAAGAGGAAATATTGGTATAAATTTGAAGCATATGCAGGTGGAAATGAGAGCAGAGGAAAACTTAAAGAAAACTTGTCAAAACCGTGTATGGTAGATGTTCCAATGGTGATATAAGGAAAGCGTGCAAGGCTGAGATGAGCACTATCCAGCAAACTAAGGAAGGCGGGTTGGGATGGTTTGGGAAGGATGAGAGTAGACTGGATGCAGTCGGGATGCCATCTCTCAGTGCGGCAAGACCATGTATGGTAGATGTTCCAGTGGTGATATAAGGAAAGGGTGCAAGGCTGAGATGAGCACTATCCAGCAAACTAAGGAAGGTGGGCCTCAAGATGTCAAAAAATAATATGAAAATAACTCCTGTAATTGGAGATAATCCAGATTTTGTGAACAAGCATTTGGACACACTGAAAATTTTGTACATATAGAGGAAGCTAGCTTACCTCAGTGGTCAGAAATTTCTCTTGCAAATCTTCTTCGAGGTCTAGATCTTGGTCCAGATCAACATGGAGCAATGATTGGAAGGCCGCTCTCGCCCCGTTCAGATCGCCCAAAGAAACCTCGCACAGAACCAAGTGAAGACCTGGAAACGCGATACATACTTAAGAAAGTGTCCAAATATCTGTCCACAAATGAGACTGAGAAGTAAATTGTGAATGAAATATGCTGACACATGTGGCACACACCCTAACTGACTAACTTACCATCACACCGCTTTCCCTCAAGGGTAGACAGAGAAAATAGGACGCCATACCAATCTCTCTTTGCAACTAATATCCCATCTTCGTCCATCGGTTGATATATCGCTCACTCCTTTCAATAACATCATATTTCAAAAAACTTGATTTTTCAGGAGATAGTTTTTAAGTTCAAAAATATAATGAAATGTATTAAAAATAAATATCAAGCCACTTATTGAACTTTTAAATGTGCATCAGATCTTTTTAGGTGAAACCTGAATGTTTTTTCTCCATTTAAAAATATTATGTATATTTAAAAAAATAATTAAACAATACCTTTTCTTCAAAATGCAAAAACGACACTTTCTGCCCTGTAGGGGGTAAATATAAAGTTGAAAATATGCCGCTTTTGCTGGGATATAGTTCATTTTTTGGGCATTCCGAAAACATGAACAACTGAAAATGGACGATTTTTGATTTATGACGTTCTTGAAAGGAGTGAGCGACATCATCCTTCAGCCATTTCTGCACTGTCCGAGCATTGCACAAGATAGCCAGCACCCCACACCAAAGAAGCATGCTGTCCGCCATGAGCAGAGCATAGCATGAATTGCAGTTTATTTAATAGGTCTCGATAAAAACCCGCCCGAATTCAAATACAACTTTTGTCGAAATTTCAAAGCAATCGGTGGATTTAGGATTTTTTTTAAATGACTTTTTGCCGCAAGAGTCTCACCAGTTGTGAAGTCTGGACCTTCGTGCATCATATGCTGAAAGTTGGTGACAGCGTCTCTGAACTTTCCCATCCTGACGAGCAGAAGCCCAATGTTGTGCATTATCTTCAACCTGAAAAAAAACAAAGTTACTTTTCTGTAAAAATTGTTTGCGATTATTTTCAACATATCTTCTTCTTCTTCTTCATCTTGTTGTAAGCCTTGTGGCCTTTTTTAAAGAGGGATTAGGCTCCTGCGATGTCGATTCCCAGCTATCGGCCCATCTCTTTGGTGGTCTGCCCGTAGTCGTCTACTATGAGGTTGGCCGAACAGTGCTATGTGGGGGAGTCTGGATGGTTTTGTTCTCCTCATATGCGCCTACCATTGTCTCCTTTGTTGCCTTCCCCACCTAACGACATCTTCGATCTCGCATATTTCCCTGATCCTAGCATTTCTTATTCAACTATTTTTTTAAATTCCCTGACGTCCAAGTGACTCGGAAATGTAGCTATGGCTTATGCAGCACCGCTTATCATGTCCCTACTCAGGTTTCATAGCCTATGCCTACTGGTGGATTTACTTTTTATGTTTAAAGTTACTATAATTTCATGTAATTCATGAGTGAAAATTCTAGGCAAAAACACTCGCTTGAAAATATCTTCCTCCAGCACCTCTTATATCTAGGTTCGAAAATTTAGCCCCACGAACGCAACCGCCACCTACTTGAGGTCCTTCTCGGTGGCTGGCGTGCCGTCCAGTGCCATACGGTAGAGCTTGAGCGCGCGCCGGTGCTCGCCAAGCGCGAGGTGCGCGCACGCCGCGAGCAGCCCGCGGCGCGCGGGAGCGTGCGGGGGCGGCGCGCCCGCTGCGGCTGAGCCGTGCAGCGCGCCCAGCGCCTCGCCGGGCAGGCCGCTGCGCACGAACGCGCACGACAAGTTGAACGCCACCTGCGCAGTGGAGAAAACACAGATCAACTTCCAACTACATTAGCAATAATAATGATTCACAATACTAATGAGAAAAAAAGTCATACCGTAAATGAAAGATCCACGTTAGTTGAATCGATGGTTCCAGCTTGGGCGTGGAGACGTTGGAGCTGGCGTTCCAGCGAGCTGGCTTCTTGGGCCTTCGCAAGGGACTGATGAAAAGACAAATAAAATAAACAAATAAAATCTCCACAAAAAATGATCCCAAACAAAATACAGTAATACCAACTGGTGGTGTCCCACAGGGGTTGATGTTTGTGCCTTATTTAGTATGTATTTCATACAATTTTAAAAGGTTTCAAATTACATTCGTCTGACTGCCTTTGAAATGTAGTGCTAAAGACGTACGTAGGGGTTCGTCGGACAGATCACATCCAGAATTGATAAGTATTGAGTAGAACCGGAAAACGAGACAACTTTATTTAAAAAAATGCTCAACAACGATCCAAGTAGTTAGTCCATAATATCAGGTACCCAGGTCTGTTTTTATTTTAGTCACGGGCGGCAGCCATAGAGGCTGCCCAAGAGATTACTACATGAACTAAGACATAGGAGACATGCGCTGTGGCAGCTAGAGTGAGATGAAAAGGCTGTCTGGAAATAGGGAGGAGTGGAAAGATGAGTGAAAGACAGAAGAACTTGAAAACATCATAAAAAAATCAAACTTGAGGATTGTGGAATCGAGGGTATGATGGTGAATGTTACAGTGATCACTTAAATCAGCTCATGATAGGTCATTAGCCCTGTGAATACCCAGACTACTATATTTTTCTTCTTCTTTGTTGAGATATCAAACATGATCGTATTTGATTAACTTTTTCACTTTTTGAACTGAACTGAACTCAACTGTTGACCTATCCTACATTGGATCCGCGATAGTTCACAAGGATCTGTCACGAGAGGTGGTATCATACAGGATAAAAATAGCCAAGGACATTGCTACCATAAACCTAGCTAGGACACAAAATGCCCAACCCTCTTCTAGTGGAACGGAAGGTCTGTTGAGGACAGTCAGCAGTCTCTGTGAGCGTGGTTTCCTCCCAGCAACGAGCAAATGCTGACATGTTCCCGATTGGCCCACACTAGATTATCCCTCCTGTTCCCAACACAGTTTAAAATAAAACATGCTCTTAGCTAAAAGAAACAAAAATCCACTAATCGATTTATAATATAAACCTTGAATATAATAAGCAAATTTAATAATATATGCAACTCACATATAAAAACATTGTTCCTTGGCTTCTATAGCCCTCGGTATATAATGACTACTACTACTAACCCTTATCCGCACCCAATGGTGCATAGGCCTCTGCATCGTATAGAAGCAGTGTTATCTTGATCGTTTAATACACGAAGGAAAGGTGATCAGCCTTCCGCTTCAGGTACCAGTCCAGGGTCATATTAAATAAACATTAGATTATTTATAAAATTACTTGTTAGATAATAAATATTGATTTTATTCCTACTCACTTTGGCTGGATCATATGGGATTTTATTTCCACCCGATTGAGTGATGATCCCATCCGACTCCTGTGGGATTCTCAGGGCGCACGACTCTTCTATGAGGGCTATGATTTTCGACTCCATCTGCTTGATTTTCTCTTCGACTCTGACAAAGACAAAAACACGTATAAGCCTAGAGAATTACCCATACCGCTGCGAGACAGCACCTTTCAAAAGTTCAGAAGCATTGTTGATAACTGGGTATGACTTCAATCAACTGTCGATGGAGAAATAGGTACTCAACGCACACAGGGCTTAAAATTGATGTTTCAAAATGTGTGGTGCAACAACTCGTGCCTAGATGCCCAGCAGCTCTTGGAGTGGGATGATGTGTGTATTTGATTACAAATTTTCATCGATTGTTGCGCGATATGATCGATAGTCCTGAAATTATCCGGAATATTGGTCTTCATGTTCCCGATAGTTACCTAAGACAGCGACGGCATAGATTGTTTCACATTCCTATACACAGGACCAACCTGCCGATGGTTATGCCTGTAGGAAGAGCTACCGCTATGTTGCATAATATCTCATTGGATATTGATCTGTCCCATGTGTCTGAAGGAGTTTTTCGAACCGGGATTCTTCTTCACCTCTAGCAATAGTTCTTGCATATATTTTATTTTAATGTATTTTTAATGTAAACGATTTAAATTTTTTATAGTTTGTAATGTACATATTAATTGAAATAAATAAATTGAATTGAATTGAATTGAATGTCAAGTACTTGGGACTGTTCATCATAAACTGGAAGTGCGTTTAGAGCTTGCGGGCATCGCATTTAACAGTATGAAGTTTGAAGGCTGTCTGAAGATATGATCTGTACTTGTCGAAGACCAAATGCCAACTATATAAAGCCTGCATCGCTCCTATTTATAAGAGTAAAGCGGCGTTATGGTTAGTTAGTTATAAGCAAGTTATGGGGAAGTCTAGCCTCTAGGGAGTCTAGCCTCTCAATGTCTAGTCTAGCAGTATCTTTGTCAGGCTTACGAGTCCAGGGTGGGGGTGAGGAGCGGCGGCGCCGGCGGCCTGCCGTGGCCCGGAGCCGCGCTGTACCCGGCGGCGCGCATAGCGGTGAGGGGCCGAGCCCCGGTCTGCAGGCGCGCGGCCGTACCGGTACGCCCGGTGACAGGGGCCCCCGTCACGAGGCGCCCGTACGAGGTGGCGGTCCTGCCGACCTGAGAAAGGCAATCATCAAATTACAATCTATTTATTTATTTATGACAGTCCAGCAAGCTGTCCCACCGCATTCCCAGACCTGATACAGAAGCATCTAGGCTTCCTGTAGGGACCTTCTCTATAATAATAAGTACATATTTTAAACTTAATATTTACCCGCTACAGGGCAGAAACTGTTGTTTTTGCATTTTGAAGAAAAGGTATTGTTTAATTATTTTTTTAAATACACTAAATATTTTTCAAATGGAGAAAAATCCTTCAGGTTTTACCAAAAAATCTGTTGCACAGTAAAAAGTTCAGTAAGTGGATTGATATTTATTTTTAATATATTGTATTAAATTTATAATCTTTAAAAACATTCTCCTGAAAAATCAAGTTTTTTTTATTTATGACGTTCTTGAAAGGAGTGAGCGATATGGCCACAAGCGAGCAGTTGTGTTCTAAACGAGCAGTTGTGTGCACTGGTCGCGGTCAGTCAGCGATGCCGTAACGTCGTAACGTAATACGCTCGTTGCGAGCGATGTTACGACGAAATGCTCCGGTCAGTCTCCACCAGTAGATATTTGACAGTGTTTGTGGCAAGGAACAAGTTTATAAAGTCCTTACGAGAGCTGTTTTCTTCCCGATGGGAGTAGTCTGTAGCGCCTCCTGGAAATTGAGGTCCTGTTGCAAGCTTCTGGGATCTAGAGCCAGCGGGACAGAGTCAAACCCTCCATAGTCTTCTTCTTCATCGTCTATGACTAGAAACATAAATAACGAAACTAGTTGGTTAATAAAAATGCGAGTGGATAAAAAACAAAGTTTTTTTATTTCTCAAAATAATATATCAATTTGATCCACAAAGTTAATGCTTTCAATATTCAAAACATAAGTAACTTCAGTCACAACATATCTGCTGTATCATATAACGCACGGATATAGGAAAAATACACATATAATTTTTGGGTAATATATCCAAAATAAAACACGGTTACTGGATTGAATTAAATTTGGGACCATAGGTTATTTTTAACAATGTAATTTGACACAAGACATACCTATTTCATTAGCATTCGAGGAATTGACTCCAGCAACCGTTCGAGATGTGTAATACATGATTGAAACTTAACTTCAGAAATAAAACACGAACGCAATCATCGCAAAACTAATGTTTTGTATTGTGTACCCCCAGTTGCCCTAACAACCGCTCGTATTCAACATTTTATTGAATTTTCAATGTAGGTAGGTACTGGACAGGTTTATCATTTTTCTAGTGCACACTCTGTCCAGCGCCTTCTAGATGTAATGACTGACTGAATAATGAATTGTTGAAATAAGTACCCAGGTACCTACTTACCTACGTGGGTCAGGCGTTGGCAACAATATGAACAACATGCGTTTGCAACAATAGGAGTAGGCAGAGAGGGTAGAACGCCAAGCTAACCCACCTGTGAAAACAATCATTACCTCTTCCACATTCGTGTATCTCCTTTTATTCACCCGCCGATTATTCAAATTTCTAACCTGACTACTTTTAAGTATGTATTTAAAACATTTGTCCATGTTTGATTCGTAAAATTAAAAAAAAAATGCTTTTTAAATTGTTTCCCCGTATTTTCTTCAATCATTGGTATAAGAAACCTATTCTGGAAAATATATTAGATATAATCTATTTTTTTTACACAATCCACCCTAATTGTTGAAATTTGATGTTTCGTATTAAATATGGTATGTTTTTCAAACAAAATTGGTTAAAATTCAATTAGAAAAATACACGTGTAACATTTTAAGAAGTGAATGTAAATCGGTTTATAAAAAACACCAAAAAAGACATCGTCAGATTCAGACTATGAACTGTGATTTATACAGAAAGCACTGCATTTCTCATGTGACAGTAGCGCAGGACGACAACTTGAGCGCACGGAATTCAGACCGCCTGACGTTTCGCCCA
Source organism: Brachycentrus maculatus (assembly GCF_059751285.1). Classification (NCBI taxonomy): domain Eukaryota; kingdom Metazoa; phylum Arthropoda; class Insecta; order Trichoptera; family Brachycentridae; genus Brachycentrus; species Brachycentrus maculatus. The sequence continues at coordinate 137,781 of NW_028281310.1, read as the reverse complement.
TATTTCGTTCATTCTCCAGTAATTTATCACCAATTTTGATCGCATTTCCACAAAAATGGGCGCTTCAGCACTTGTTGTAATAATCATGACGGCGATCTGGGCCGTGATCGGAATCGTCATACCCGTTGTTTTACCGAAAGGACCCAACAGAGGGTGAGTTGTATTGAAATTGTGTCAGAAAAGCCTTCGGGAATTTTTGGCAAAATTGATATTTTTTATATAATATAGCTATAAACTCACTTTGTTTTAGTAGATAAATATATTTTTGACTTACTTATGCTATAATTGATAGACTTATCGCTGAATTATATGGTTTTTTCGCGATAAAAATTCGCGACGGATTCACGCTGTTCGTGGAAAAATCCATGGACAGCTAGATGCACCAACGAGTCCATTCGCCAGGAACTACACTTGGATGGCTTGACTCTGGCCAATATCTGTACATGAAGGATTATCCAGTTCTTTGGAACGTTGCGCGTGCCAACGAGGATAGCCTGGAACAACTGGTTGTGATGGGCAGCCTGGAGAGGAAGAGAGGGAGAGGAAGATCCCCACACGATGGACCGATGGAATTAAGGCAGCAGTAGGCACCTCGGTGATTGGAGCGCTACAAGCAGCGCAGTCAAGGGATAACTGGAGAAGAGTCATTGCTTCCACAAGGGTCACAACCCTCAGTAACGAGGAATAAGACGGAGAATAATAATGAGGAATTACGTATACTATAATTGATAGACGCATGTAAAATATATTTATATTTTTTTGCTTAATATATATATCGTAGTCATACAGAAGAAAGTGCATTGTTTTACAAAAACGTGATCATTGACTATTTGATATCTTACTAGCTTAATATTGCCCTGAAAAACATCCCAAAGGATTTTAAACTTGGAAGTATAATATATTGATTTTCCATGATATAATAAAACCCTTATCTGCACCCCAATAGTGCATAGGGCACTGCTTCATATAAACACAGTGTTATCTTGATCGTTTACACATGAAGGAAAGGTGATCAGCCCTCCGCTTCAGGTACCAGTCCAGGGTAGTATTGAATAAATATTACAGTGAAAAAATCACTGTAATATCAAATTAAGAAAGGTGTGTTGAGATGGTTTGGACATGTGGAGCGTATGAGTGAAGAAAGAACGGTTAAACAAATTTATGAGGCGAATGTAGTTGGAAAAAGAAGCAGAGGACGACCGAGGAAAACTTGGCACAATCAGATTTGTCAAATACTTGAAAGTGGCCGGGTCAGGAGTCGTAATAATCGTCGGGTATGTATGAGGAGATGCATGAATGTAGAAGAGGCAAAGAATGTTTGCAAAGACTGAGTGGTTTGGTGTTCGATTCTCTCTGCCTACCCCTGCGGAGAAGCGGCGTGATGGTTAGTTAGTTAGTGAAAAAATCACTTATATTTATTTGCCCCCCTCTGGGAATTAAATCCGGGACCTCCAGAATGGTAGCCGAGCGTGCTGACCATTGCACTACGGAGGCGGACATGATATAGTGATTTAAAATAAATAAAAGACCTTTTTTTCGACTATCGCCAGCGGTCCATAGATATAAAATTAGCCGCCTGAAATGTTTGAAGAAATTCGGTGCTGAGAGGATGATTAAGTAAACTTATCGCTCACTCCTTTCAACAACGTCAAATATAAAAAATCGTCAATTTTCAGTTGTGCATGTTTTCCGAATGCCCAGAAAATGTGCTATATCCCAGCAAAAGCGGCATTTCTTTAACTTAATATTTACCCGCTACAGGGCAGAAAGTGTTGTTTTGGCATTTTGAAGAAAAGGTATTGTTAAATTATTTTTTTAAAGTATTTTTCCAATGGAGAAAAAACATTCAGGTTTTACTTAAAAAGATCTGTTGCACAGTAAAAAGTTCAATAAGTGGCTTGATTTCTTTTAATACATTGTATTATATTCTTAAACTTTAAAAACGTTCTCCTGAAATTCAAGTTTTTTGATATATTTGACGTTGTTGAAAGGAGTGAGCGATATGTGAATAATTTTACGTACTAGTGTTTTGAAATTCAATTATTTTTTTTTATAATTAAAATGTAACTTTGTTTTAAAATCACTATAAATATTTTATTATAACTTAATTATAATGTCTACCGGTTTCGAAGCTAACCGCTTCTTTATAAAGACTTGATAAAGAAGCGGGTAGCTTCGAAACCGGTAGACATTATAATTAAGTTATAATTAAATATTCATAGTGATTTTAAAACAAAGTTACATTTTAATTATAAAATGGAAAATCACAAAGTTAGTGCTTCAAATATAAATTATATGTTTGTTTTATTTTCCAGCGTCCTTCAGGTGATTCTGATGTTAACGGCTGCAACCTGTTGGCTCTTGTGAGTACATACGATTAGTTTTTCTAACCCTTATTGACTTTAACCTTCCCTTCCCGGCGATATGTATTTACTACAAGTCGAAAATGAAAAATATCAATATAAAATATAATAGATACGGGCTCACAATTTGTGTATTCTTCCGTATACAGTGAAACCTCGAATTTTTAAGAATTTTTATATGAAAATAAAATTACCAACAATTGTATCAAGCTTTAAAATATTAATTTTATAAAATATGGCTATCAATAAATTCTTCCTTTCCCAGAAAATAAATATAAGGGTACATACCTTCATCCCCCATTAGCTACTGTTGTCTCCCATAAATTATTGCTGCACGTGTTAAAACTGTCACTTAGAATTGTATAGCTACATAAGGACCGTAGTCCATTTGATCTTCACATTCGTTTGATAATGCCCTAACAAGGCGAAACAATTGTCGCAGTATAATTTTTTATGTGTTTTTTGTTAATAAAATACAACTTAGTAGACTCAAAAAAACTGTGTTTGATTTAAAATTAATACATAAATTAAAATGGAGTTCTACAAATTAAACGCCAAGTCAATCAATATTATTTATGACGTTCTTGAAAGGAGTGAGTGATGTGTGATGTTTAGAGTATTTGAAATCACATATTGTGTGTTTGGTTACAGCTGGCTGTGTTGCTACATGTCCCAGATGAATCCGCTCATCGGGCCGAAGATCAACAACCACACTCTCCTCATGATGGCGAGGGAATGGGTGAGGAAACTTTCACATCCATCTTTTTTTCATCATCTCAACATAGATGAAGAAGTATTTTATTTATTGTTTCGGCATTAACTTTGTGGTAGGACATGTTACAATGATTAAAGAAAACACTTGTTTTTTACCACTTGAGTTTTATTATAGACTACATGTTTCAGAAGTTAAACTTCCATCATTCAGGTCTGAATAATAACTGTTATTATTAAGACCTGTTATTATTACGTCCGCTTCCGTAGTGTAATGGTCAGCATGCTCGGCTACCGTTCTGGAGGTCCCGGGTCCCATCATTCAGGTCTGTATAATAACAATACCTGTATCTGTCTGTATCAGTTAAACTTCCATCATTCAGGTCTGTATAATAACAATACCTGTATCTGTCTGTATCTGTTACTATGCAGACCTGAATGATGGAAGTTTAACTTCTGAAACATGTAGTCTATAATAAAACTCAAGTGGTAAAAAACAAGTGTTTTTTTTTAATCATTGTAGATGAAGAAGAATTTCATTGCTTCATTTGGCCATGTTGTATTTGAATACATGTTATAAACAATTTTCTTTCATAGTTATTTCATATTTAAAAACCCTTACCCGCACCCCAGCGGTGCATAGGGCACTGCATCATATAAACGCAGTGTTATCTTGATCGTCAACACACGAAGGAAAGGTGATCAGCCCTCCGCTTCAGGTACCAGTCCAGGGTAATATTGAATAAATATTTGAGTGAAAAAATCACCTATATTTATTTGATCCCCCCCCCTGGGAATCGAACCCGGGACCTCCAGAATGGTAGCTCAGCTTGCTGACCATTACACTACGGAGGCGGACAATTTTTTTTTCTTCATATATATAATAGATACTTTTTTCAAAAGTGCCCTCGGCACGGAAAAACCCAGTGATGCTACATAATAGTATTTTTTTAGTATGTGGATGATGAAATATTTATTTATTTATTTATTGAACGGCTAATGCCTTTACATAATACATATATACAGTATCTAATATAAAAATACACTAATGAATACACTAATAGAGAAACAAAAAGTCTTAAACATATAATAATAATAAAATAACAAATAGTAAGCACTGGTCAATACACGTCTCCTCCACACACTATCAGCGAGCAGCGAGAGAGAGTGAAACACAGCGTTTACATTTATCCATTATAACATGTCCGCCTCCGTAGTGTAATGGTCAGCACGCTCGGCTACCGTTCTGGAGGTCCCGGGTTCGATTCCCGAGGGGGGTAAAATAAATACAAGTTATTTTTTCACTTCAATATTTATTCAATACTACCATGGACTGGTACCCGAAGCGGAGGGCTGATCACCTTTCCTTCATGTGTAAAACGATCAAGATAACACTGCGCTTATATGATACAGTGCCCTATGCACCATTGGGGTGCGGATCAGGGTTTAAAAATAAAAATATTATAACATGGAGAAGAAGTGCTGAGAAATATAATAAAATAAATTACAGGAATGGATACTTTTCTACAGCTGTGCATTTTTTTAACGTATTACGCAACGTTGAGAAGGAATTTTAGGGAAAAAATAATCTTTCAATAATAATAATAAAAAAATAAAACCCTTATCAGCACCCCAATGATGCATAGGGCACTGCGTCATATAAACGCAGTGTTATCTTGATCGTTTACACATGAAGGAAAGGTGATCAGCCCTTCAGGTACCAGTCCAGGGTAATAATATTGAATAAATATTACAGTGAAAAAATCACTTATATTTATTTTACCCCCCTTGGGAATCGAACCCGGGACCTCCAGAACGGTAGCCGAGCGTGCTGACCATTACACCACGGAGGCGGACCAATAAGTGTGCACAAAATTGCGTACATTTTCGTCAAATATAGAGGGATTTTCGTAATTATTTCGATTGTGTCTAGGGAACATACTGTTCACATAATGTGATCAGTATGTTCAAATGAACAGTGTCACTTGAAGAGTTTGATCGTCATAGCTAATAATATAAGTAATAATAATTAATAAGTTCCGTGCTAGCGTCAAGGTAACATATATTAGCATAACACAGAGAAGATAGGAGGACAGATTGTGACAGATTTATTTTAGCAGTGGGCGGAAGAAAATTTTGTAACCTTTTTAATGAGTGGAGAGTGCGGTAAAATTTTTTACTAACTTCAGTTATCTGTTCATTCCAGCTTAAGTGTTGGTCCATTGAGACACCAAGGTTTTTTACAGTTTTCGTAAAAACTTTTAAACTTTTAAAAACGTCTGAGACATTACTATCTGTCATTAGAATCCTGACTGTCGATCAAACCTCCTCCCTCTACCTCCTTCCCTAAACTCCCTTCTTCCTTTGCCCTCCTTATTATCGTCTTTTGTTAATTTATGTTTCTTTTTAAATGTCAATTTGTAATTTATGTTTTTTTAAATGTTCAAGTACTATCTACCCACTGATTGCAAACAGCTATATATGGTATCAAACGTTTTGATCAATATCACTAGTCCGTCTTTGGTCGGTTGGAAGATATTGCTTTTTAGCAATAAGCCCGCCAATGTACTTTTTATTTTCTGTACATGAAGTTTAAATAAAATAAATATATATATTTTTCTCATTTCAGAACTCTCCATTGCTGCCTGAAAACTGAAAAGGAAAAAACATTCTCTGTCATATTTTTTTAGTAATAGTTATATTATAATTCCTCGTCAATACTTATTTTCTCATATTGCATCTCTGGTACGTGCTAATGATCCGCAGAGGCAGGCAGAGAGGATGGAACGGCGCAACACTCTGTCTTTGCAAATGATCTACGTTCATGCGTCTCCTCATACATTACATATGCGTCGATTATAACCGCTGCTAACGTGATCACGCCCGATTATTTTAAGTAACCATGCTAAGTTTAACTCGGTCTTCTTCTGCTTGTATTTCCAACTACATTCGCTTCGTATCGCTCACTCCTTCCAACAACGTCATAAATCAAAAACCTTGATTTTTCAGGAGATCGTTTTTAAAGTTTAAAAATATATCACAATGTATTAAAAATAAATATCAAGCCACTTTTAGAACTTTTTACTGTGCAACAGATCTTTTTAGGTAAAACCTGAATATTTTTTCTCCATTTGAAAAATGTTTAGTATATTTAAAAAAATAACTAAACAATACCTTTTCTCCAAAATGCAAAAACAACACTTTCTGCCCTGTAGCGGGTAAATATTAAGTTAAAAATATGCCTCTTTTGCTGGGATATAGTACATTTTCTGGGCATTCCGAAAACACGCACAACTGAAAATTGACGATTTTTGATATATAACGTTGTTGAAAGGTGTGAGCGATGTGTGACATTCTTCACTCGTTTGCTACACATGCCCAAACCATCCCAACACGCCTTCAGTTTGATGGATGGAGCTTTTTAGTTTAATATGTTACATATCAACACACTATATGTCACATATGTTACAGAGAGAGTAGAACGGACTCTCCCCCTCTTTTCTTTTAACTGCGGGTTAAATTCGCACAAAATGAAGCGTTTCACTTTTTTGTATGATTTGGCAAATTCGCACTATGCTCATCAAGAGGCTTTTCACTTCATATGCTTACAAAAAAGTCAGTTATTTATTGTAACTGCAGACAGTTGGTACAATTCCATTTTACCGAGTTGCCAACCAGCCGAGGACAGTTCAGAGGGGCTCTATTGCATATAAATGCGCTATATTGGCTTTACCTAGGTTTCTTGCAGTACATAATAGGTTTATTTTTCAAATAAAATTTAGGATGTACCCGTCAGTGTAATTTACATATTTAAAAATGTGTATATGTTGGAAATCTGAATAGGATTTTGTTTAGGAAAATAAATCGTTTCTTAACTAAATACATGATAAAAGTAATCATTTTAAAAACGGCGAAATACCGCCGCGTACGGGCGTCTCTCAGGAACAAAGTTAACGCGGTTAAAAGGTTAAAATGCTATGTGTAACTGTATTACAAATTTCCAAATTCGAAAAGGCCACAGCCTCAATCAGCTCTGATTTCCGGTTTTACACTGTAAACACATTTTTTTGTTGACTTGATGTTATTAATATAAAGAATACAGTCATAGATATTATTAAAAAATTTAAAATGTTAAAATTTTTCCATAGTCATTCCTTGTCAGTACATTTTCACTGTATGGCGGAAGACAGTTGTAGCGTGTGTTTGCGAGCGGCATATCTCGACGGCCCCTACGTAAAGTACTCTATCTGCAAAATCCGTCACTTTACAGGAGAGAGCATAGAAGATTTTTTGAACATATTTTTTTTATTTTTACAACGGTTTTATCTGAAATTCTGAACTAGTATTATGCAATTAAAAATACGATAAAATAACTAACTAACCAACCACCACGCCGCTTCCCCGCAGGGGTAGGCAGAGAGAATAGAACGCCACACCACTCTGTCTTTATATATATATATATATATATATATATATATATATATATATATATATATATATATATATATATATATATATATATTTATATATATATATATATATATATATATATATAGATATATATATATATATATATAGTTTAGCTATCTCGAGTCAATAAAATATAAATGAAAATCTCTTGTTTCTGGACGATTTTTTTGTTTGAAAATATTTTTTTGTGTGCCTTCTTGCAAACAAAAAATTCTATTTGTGCCTCTAACCATCCGATGGCTGTCTTTCATCTTTGCAAAGCTTTTTGATATGTCGGAGCATCGGACGCCTCTTCATATAACACATCTTGGTTGATTACATTTTGGACTACATCCTCCACCTGTTACGGCTGACAAATTAATTTTTCTCCAAACAAAAATTGGTTTAAAGAAGAATGGCGGTATGTCCGAATGCGCGTTATAACCGGCTTCTGCTGTACAGGGAATGTGTATTGTATTGTAGTCTTGTACGTTGAATGAAACGTAATATTTTAAGTTAAATTGTATATATTATTTTGTGATTATAAAATAAATTATTGTTCCACAGATGTGTTTTTTTCTCTCACTAATATACATAATTTTTTTTAAAAATAAATGTGAAACATTTGTGTTTTATTATTTACATGATTACTTCAATTTCATACTATTTGTGTGATCCTAAGCGGATCATTATTAGAATTAGGTATCAAATTGTAGTAGAAAAAATGTTTGCGCTTGCGTTACTACAATCTATATTTATATAATTTAAACTAACTAACTAACTAACCATCACAAAGCTTCCCCGCAGGGGTAGGCAGAGAGAATCGAACGCCACACCACTCTGTCCTTGCAAACATTCTTTGCCTCTTCCACGTTCATGCATCTCCTCATACATACCCGCCGTTTGTTTCGACTCCTAACCTGACCACTTTCAAGTATTTGGCATACTTGATAGTGCCAAGTTTTTCGGGTCTTCCTCTGCTCGTTTTTCCAATTACATTCGCCTCATAAATTTGTTTTACCGTTCTTTCCTCACTCATTCGTTCCACATGTCCAAACCATCTCAACACACCTTTCTTAATTTTATCCATAATGCTTGTCTCGGCTTTGCATTCCTTCCTTATTTCACTATTCGAACATCTATCATACATAGTTTTGTCACACATTCTTCTGAGAGATCGCATTTCGACTGCATTCAGTGCTATATATATATATATATATATATATATATATATATATATATATATATATATATATATATATATATATATATATATATATATATATATATATATATATATATATTCTTATATAACCTTCTCTAACTTTCTTGGATGAAAGAGAAACCTCTCGCCAATGATTTTAACAGTTTGGGGGTTCAAAAGACAGATGGTAATCATTTTAACAGCGTTTCATTGAGGTTCCGAGGTATCTAAAAGAGCTGTGCATTCCATTCCTGTGATGAATCGGTCGACAGACGCCTCGCACTTCCATCTGTTACATCAACAACTCCATATACTTATTGGTGGCTATAGTGCGTTGAATGGTGAATTTTGGGAATTCTGGGTTTATTTGGGAAAAATAAAGTATTATTTAATTTTTAATTAAAAAAAAAATTGAAAACAAGAAAATATTTTAAAATTTTGTTTATTTTAATACAGAGGACATATTATTATAAAGAAAAGTATAAAAAAACTAAACATTTTTGGCAAAATACAATAAAAAAACAAACAAAATTGTCAAAAAATTCTTTTTTACATTCTGTACTCATATATTCCTCATAATTAGTTTATAGGCATCTTTTGAAAACCATTTTCTAAACACAAGCGATACTCAACGCAGTTCATTCACACAATTTCACCAAATGAGCAGTGCCATACGCCGGCTGATACGAGAACGGGTGTGCAACCCAGAGTGTCCCGGCCATCGCTGTTATCGTCCTTTACTCGATCTGGGTAAACTTTCGAAGACTTGGGTCATCAATCGTGGGGAGTGACGGTGAATGTTACAGAGTGATCACTTAAATCAGCCAAGAGATATTTCGTTTCATGAGATATATCATCTATGTTGGGATGTGAGCGAAGATTTTGCTTACATTGTCTGGTTTAAGTGATCACTCGATACAGTGTGATGTAAATTACAGTGTTCATGTATAACTTATTGCATTTATTTATAAATTATTGTATTTATTTACAAATTATTGTATTCATTTACGAATAACGGTTTTATTTACAAAAATTGTATTTATTTACAAATTTACTTTGACTCATTTTCATGTATCTGTTTTCATAAACAAGTTACAGTTCTCATTAACAAGTCACTATGTTCATATACAATTTATTGTATTTATTTAAAAATCATTGTAATTATTTACAAGTTGTATTTATTTACAAAATAATGTATTAATTTACAACTTTTATCAATTTATACTCATTTACTAGTAACTGTTTTAATTTACAAATTACGTTATTCATTTACATGGTAGTGTTTTTATTAACAATTTACTGTATTCACATACAAGTTTATGTATTTATTTACAAGACAAATTATATATTGATATACAACTCCTTGTATTCAGATACAATTTGCAATATTCATTTAAAAGTTTTTGTTTTAATTTACAAATAACTGTATTCATTTACACTTTTCATTGTTCACAGACTAGTTACTGTTTTCAATTACAAGATACTGTACTAATTTTTACTTTACAATACTCATTCTATGTTGACTTTATTCATTTACAAGTTACTAAGGGAACATATAATAATGGTATTTACATTTTTATGGGCTTCGTTCTGTGACCTACAAATTTATAAGCCCTTTTTATAATATCCATCGTCTTTAGGAACAGCATTACCTTTTATGACTTTTGCGTATATATATTTTTATTATTATAAAATACAAATTCGTCCACCCACTTTTTTATCATTTTGAAATTTAAGCCCATACATCTAGACTAAACCATAATATGGTTAGTACCAAAAACGGCTAGATTAAAAATTTTTGTCGTTAATTAATTCTAAGCAAAACGTTAAAAAAAAAAAAACTATGGTGACACGTCCAGCTGATAAAGTCGTATCCACACTACTATAGGAATATGAAGTACCTACGCTATAGTTGCATGTACCCCCAAGTACTATCAAAGCATTTCTCCTATTTCCCTACTGCCTAAAATTCCTCCTTCATTTTCTTTCCCATCTATCAGTAATATCATTTTCCCTGAGCTCCTTCATTTACGTCGTATTACATGTTCTAATTCTAAATCAACTAATCTTAATTTACATTGAAAAAATAAAAAATTCAGTGCCCTATGCACCATCAAGTGTGCTTTGGATTAAAAAAAAGTTTTCAAGGAAAGTATGAATTATATATATTGAACGATATAACAATATAATTATGTTAATAATTAACCATCACGCCGTTTCTCCGCGGGGGCAGGCAGAGGACATAGAACGCCACACCGCTCCATCTTTGCAAACAATCTTTGCCTCTTCCACATTCGTGCATCTCCTCACTCACACCCGCCGATTATTCCTCCTCGACTTGACTCCTGGCCTGATATAATGCAAATGACGAGTCATAATTTTATTTTGTTATACGCAGATCCGACTTTATTTGTTGAACGTGTCCATCGAAAAAGAGTTATTTTTGCACTCCGAGACAAGACTCCCTTTTAAAAACAACAAAAATAAATAATTAAAACGTATTGAAAATCTCGCGACTGGGTAATAGACACGCAATCTTATGTTCTAAGATCGAATGCATTACTCACGCGAATATCTTCTTAGTTTTGTGAATCATCATCGTTTTCTGCGAACGGGGCCATTTCTTACGAAACTGTGCTATTTCTTTCGAAACTGTGCTATTTCTTACGAAATGGGGCTATTTCTTACGAAATGGTGCTATTTCTTACGAAACGGTGCTAATCACGGCGAAACGTTCCCGTTTCATTTTTCGATGCATTATCATAATTTTGCAATAGGCTTTATATGCGTTTCTTCCGATTTGGATCGAACTGCTTTATTCTGACGGGCACTGTCACTTGGGGTAGATTGACCGTCTGTCTGGGAGGGCTCAGAATAACTCTCTTCGGCGGTCTCCTCGTTTGCTTTCGACCGATCCTCGACCAGAAGTTGCCACCGTTCTCCTCTTCGCATTCCACCACACCTTCATCCAGGGCCGGATCGGCCGTGGGGGCCGGCGGCGGGCGCCCGGCCCGGGCACTCTTCGCGTCCGGCTCTGCACTCTTCGCGTCTTCTTCCTCTACCGTTGGACCTCCCCCCGCAGCTGCGCTTCCTGCCTCACCGCCGCGAGCCCTTATGAACACTCAATATAAATTTTACCCCGTGAAAATTTGTATGTATGAATTAGTAACTGAATGGCAACGGAAAAACTTACAATATCTTGCAAGAATGAGATAATTATATTTATATATATATATATATATATATATATATATATATATATATATATATATATATATATATATATATATATATATATATATATATATATATAATATATATATATATATATATATATATATATATATATATATATATATATATATATATATATATATATATATATATATATATATATATATATATATATATATATATATATATATATATAATATATATATATATAATATATATATATATATATATATATATATATATATATATATATATATATATATATATATATATATATATACATATATATATATATATATATATATATATATATATATATATATATATATATATATATATATATATATATATATATATATATATATATATATATATATATATATATATATATATATATATATATATATATATATATATATATATATATATATATATATATATATATATATATATATTTATAAATATATATATAATAATAAAAATAATAATAATAATAATAATAAACCCTTATCCGCACCCCAATGGTGCATAGGGCACTGCGTCATATAAACGCAGTGTTATCTTGATCGTTTACACATGAAGGAATCAGTGTGATCAGTCCTCCGCTTCAGGTACCAGTCCAGTGTAATATTGAATAAATATTAGAGTGAAAAAATCACTTATATTTATTAAACCCCCCTGGGAATCGAACCCGGGACCTCCAGAACGGTAGGCGAGCATGCTGACCATTACACTACGGAGGCGGACAAATGTGAGTTGATAGTGGTCTTAATCAAAAACCTTGTTCGCGAGGAATTAAACAATGTTTTATATCATATTACAACCAATTAATTGAACTGAATTATCTCATTCTTGCATTTGGTCAACTATTTTGTGTTTTTAATTATATTTAATTAAATAAGGTTTTTCACTCAACTTAACGTTTTTTATTAAATTTAAATACAAAGATATTTTTCAGAAACCTTGTTTCGAGGCACTAAACAACGTTCCATATTTTATTTTAAAACCAAAGTTATTATTTTTTTAAATGTTTCATTCTTGCCATGGATCAACGATTCCTTTAAATGAAATTAGGAAGAAAAAAGTTTTTGATTAAATTTATGATGATCTTAACCAAAAACCTTGTTATTACCAAGTTTTACTTTAAACTTAATTAAAATGTCTTAGTATTGACTCATTCTTGCGATGGATCTACGATTCCTTTACATAAAATTAGATAAAACAAAGTTTTTGATTAAATGTGAATTGATAATCTTAACCAAAAACCTTGTTAGAACAAAGTTTTAGTTTAAACTCAATAAAATCGTAATCTTGAGCGTTTAGATGCGTTTCTAGCCAAAAAACAATGCAATATGACACTAAGCGGGCATGACAAGTTAATATAAAACACGGTTAATTTAAAACATTGTTTTATTAAATATTTTATACAAAGGTACTTATTTACAGCATATAAACATTTATAATGAAATGATATGTATCAGTTTGATATATGACTAAGTACATATTGGAAAAAGTGTATTTTATTCATGAAATTCATTTTTATTCACATATTCTAAGTGTGTCCAAATCCTTGTCCACAAAATCTGGGTTTCTCCAGTTAGGAGTCATTTTATAGTGACGACTTAATACAGATAAAGAATCTTATGGAAATCTGGGTATTTAAGGGGCTTCCGACCTGTCATAAGCTAGTTTAAGTGATCACTTTATACACGTGTAATATTACACTATTCATATTTTGGATATTTTGGATTTGCTCAAACACATTTCATAAATCTCATGACGCTTCATGTTGGAGTTCACGGGAGCCATCTATGGTTGGTTTGACGCAATTTTTAGAAAAAACTTTATATTAGCCTTCGACAGGTCATAAGTCTTGTGAAAACCCTGACTTCCATATTCTTCTCCGTCTAATACTCAATTTTTTGTAATTTTTGATCAAGTATATTAAACACTTGGGCATGTGTGTGTCAAGTCAGGAGTGTGAATAATCGGTGGGTATGTGTGAGGAGATGCGTGAATGTGGAAGAGGTGAAGAATGATTGCAAAGAGTGGTGTGGCGTTCTATTCTCTATGCCTACTCCTACAGTGAAGCGGCGTGATAGTTATTTGTTTTTTTTAGAGTTTGTGAATCTAATGAGTGAAGAAAGAACGGTGCAACGAATTTACGGGGTGAATGTGGTTGGCAATAGAAGCAGAGGAAGACCGGGGAATGCCATCTCTCAGTGCGGCAAGACCATGTATGGTAGATGTTCCAATGGTGATATAAGGAAAGGGTGCAAGGCTGAGATGAGCACTATCCAGCAAACTAAGGAAGGCGGCTTGGGATGGTTTGGGAAGGATGGGAGTAGACTGGATGCAGTCGGGATGCCATCTCTCAGTGCGGCAAGACCATGTATGGTAGATGTTCCAATGGTGATATAAGGAAAGGGTGCAAGGCTGAGATGAGCACTATCCAGCAAACTAAGGAAGGCGGCTTGGGATGGTTTGGGAAGGATGAGAGTAGACTGGATGCAGTCGGGATGCCATCTCTCAGTGCGGCAAGACCATGTATGGTAGATGTTCCAATGGTGATATAAGGAAAGGGTGCAAGGCTGAGATGAGCACTATCCAGCAAACTAAGGAAGGCGGCTTGGGATGGTTTGGGAAGGATGAGAGTAGACTGGATGCAGTCGGGATGCCATCTCTCAGTGCGGCAAGACCATGTATGGTAGATGTTCCAATGGTGATATAAGGAAAGGGTGCAAGGCTGAGATGAGCACTATCCAGCAAACTAAGGAAGGCGGCTTGGTATGGTTTGGGCATGTGGAACCAATTAGTAAAGAAAGAATAGTAAAACTAATTTACGAGTCAAACACTGTTGGCAATAGAAACAGAGAAAGATCTGGGAAAACTCGGCACGATCAAATGCTTTGTTCAAGAAAACTAACTAATGTGAATGAGGTGAAGATTGCCTACATGAATGGAACAGTGTGGATTCCAATTCTCTCTGCCAACTCCTTCGGGGAGTGGCGTGATGGTCGGTTAGTCATGGTGGCAAGCTGTCTCTACATGAAGCAAGCGGTTTCTGATTACTTACTGACATCTTCAGCTCTTGAATTCGGTGTTGGGTGAGAGGGGGTCTCACAGACGGAATTTCTGTGGTTCGAATGGGCTGTTGGGTGCGGTTACGCAGAGAAAAATATTAATAAGCATTTTTATCTTTTGATAAATATATTTTTACATTTTTTTCCCACCAGAACATAGATCTTTCAGTATTGGCTTTTAAAGGCGACGAATAAATCCAGTATCGGAGTCTATGAGCACTTGTGCACTTCACGGAATTTTACCGTCCGGCATTCCGGTTTTAAAATATAAAAGCGACTTCGGCAGTTTAGCGTGATCGAATTTACGTTTAGCGTGATCGAATTTACGCAACGTGTTCACGCATCAAGATCGCCGATCCGAAGAAAGATGGAGAAAAATGATGAAAGATGAAAAGCACAAGCCAATCATCCGTTTTATTTGTTAACTGAATTGCCGGACGGTAATATTCCGTGTAGTGCACAAACGCCCTATGAGCGCGTTCGCACAGCACGGAATTTTACCGTCCGGCAGTCTGGTAAGCTTGAAAAAACGGATGATTGGCTTGTGCTTTAGTCTGTCTTTCTTTGGACCCGTGCGTGATCACGCTAAACTGGCTTAGTTGCTTTTATTTGAAAAAACCGGACTGCCGGACAGTAAAATTCCATGCAGCGCACAAGCGCTCTATGGTGAGTGATGTGAATAGTCAAATGGGCAGTAACAGATTGTTGAAAAAGTAATGTCGTGTAAAAATGTACCCTTTTTGCGTTTTAACACATTTCGGATGGCTGTTTTTTACGTCGGCGGACCACTGGCGACAGTATTTGATGGTTATGAACATATAGTTAAGACCTTAACAAAGACATTGGAACATAGTCATGGAAAAATATTAAATAATTCCTTATTGTCTGGCTTTGGAATGAGGCCGGCGCAGAAGGTAAAAATACCCTTCCCGTCCTTAAGCGTCAATCGACCGAATGGGTAGAAATACCTTTCCCGTTCAGAAGTGAGTAGTAGTGAGTCCAATAGTACCACTTAGTATGTTTCAATAAAGTCCTATTATATAATATATTATTAGATTAAAACCAATATTTTTAGATTTTCTATAATGTCTAAACGTATGAGTCTAAATGTATGTTTCAATGTATACCTTATTATGTCTAAATGTACCCAATATTGAGTCCACAAATTCTCCTTAATTGGTTTAAAAATACTTCTTTTTATGTCGAAATATATCTCACAGTGAGTCTTAAAATGTAAGTCTAAATTTATCCCATTCAGTGAGTCCAAAAGTTCCCTTAATGTCATTGAATATGTCTAAAAATGTGCATTTTTTAAGACTCCAAATGTACTTTTATATAGTGCCCAAATGTACTTTCAAATTGTGAACGAATAAACACCTTAGACCAGAAACACACTTGCAGATTGGAACTCCCGCTGCCGATGTCTCAGAGATTTCTAGTCAACATTCAATTCATTAAGCGATCGGCTGCACGAGGGGCCAGACGTGTCTTCGCGTTTTTTTTTTTTTTACTTTTTATCTTTCATTCTTACTTTTCAAAACCATGAATTATTTAGAAGAAAAACTTATTTTTTCAATACGAAAACGGCGTTTTAAGCAAAAAAATTAATTACTTTAAATGTTATCTGGATTTTAAGGAATTTAGGTTGCGTTTGTAGTATATTGGGCCTTTGATGAGCTGTGTTTATTATACCAGTCTAAAGTATAATTTATCCTCCATTTTTTTAACGCGCAGTGCCCTATGCACCAACTTGCAACATCCAACAGGAAAGATCTATATTTTGGGTACATTATGAGTGTATAAAGGTTAGTTAGTTGCATTGTAATGAATTTTCTGTTGAATTTTTGTTTGCTATGTGTGGAAATCATATGTAATACAATATAATAAAAATTATTTTTGAAGACTATTAATATATAAATTAAAAAGAAAAAAAATATTGTGAAATTTCTTACTTTTTAAAAAAAAAAAAAAATTTTAACAAACAAAAAAAAACGTAAAAAGAGGGAGAACGTAAAAAAAGGATTTTATTTCATATTTAACATTTAAAAAAAATGTTTAAATAACATTCACACATTTTGAGTGTGTCTAAATCATTATTCATACATTTAAGTGGCTCCATTAAGGAGATATATGTACATCTCAACATAGATGAAGAAGAATATGGACTTGAAAATCATATTTTCAGTAAATAAATCGGTGATTGGAACATGCATACATCCAAATAAAAAAATCTCTGCTGAATAAATGATTTGTCAATCTAACCATAGATGGCTGTTGTGAACTCATATGAACTGTGTCACGAGATTGATCATAATATCGAGGAGTTCAGAAAATTTTAGTAGTGTGGTTGTCATGGGTAGAATGATGAATGTTGCACGTGTGTAAAGTGATCACTAAACCAACCTACAAT
Source organism: Brachycentrus maculatus (assembly GCF_059751285.1). Taxonomy (NCBI): domain Eukaryota; kingdom Metazoa; phylum Arthropoda; class Insecta; order Trichoptera; family Brachycentridae; genus Brachycentrus; species Brachycentrus maculatus. Next base: position 120,327 of record NW_028281310.1, on the reverse strand, counting down.
AGAAGCTATGTAAATTCACAGACTAGCATGTTCTTCTTCATCTATTTTGAGAAGTCAACAAAGGTAATTGTAACGCTAAAAAATAAAAATCACTCGCATTTAGGAGACATTTTTACATTTTTGGCATCTTAACATAGATGAAGAAGAAGTCTAGGTATTTACTGGGCTTATAACCTGTCACAAGCTAGTTAGGTGATCACTTTACATACATCTTTATTAAAGGGTCTACGCTTAGTAAAATCTTTCTCAATCCAACCATAGATGGCTGTTGTGAACTCATATGTACTGTTTTATGAGATTGAACAACACATATAGGAGTTCCGAAAATTTGAGTAGTGCGTTTGTTAATCATGGGTATAATGGAAAATGTTATTTTTAAGTAATGTTGGTATGTTGGTGACACAGTGGTGACAACAACATAGACGCAATTGTGTGTATACCCGCATAGTCTGGCAAGGACATTTTATATTTGTCTCTCCTTGAAAGCAGTCATTTGCTTAGAGCTACCTAGTGATATAATAAACCAAAGGCCAAGTTACTACTAGTTCATTTCGTAGTACAAAATTACACGGGTATAAGGTGATCACTAAACCAGCCAATGACAAAGTCTCTGTATTTACATTTGTCCAGACTTGCATATTCTTCTTCATCTATGTTGAGATATCGAAATATTACTATATATATATTTATTTTTTATATTACTTTTTAGTGAGTGGAAATTAAAATAAGCTCGTTATTGTAAAATCTCTATGGAAAACTATATTACAATATTACACTCTCCTTATCATTCATCGTTCACTTTCTGTGAACTATGAATGGTAAGGAGAGTGTTATATTACACTCTCCTTATCATTCATCGTTCACTTTCTGTGAACTATGAATGGTAAGGAGAGTGTTATATTACCACAAAGTTAACAATGCTTTTAATATACAAAATATTACAGTATGACGCAAAGCTGATGCATCTTTGCACAGTTTCGAAGCAAATTCACCAGTTTGCAAGGCATTATCACTCGAAATTAATGGTTAAAATATGATAATGATGAATTTCCCATTTATATATATATATATATATATATATATATATATATATATATATATATATATATATATATATATATATATATATATATATATATATATATATATATATATATATATATATATATATATATATATATATATATATATATATATATATATATATATATATATATATATATATATATATATATATATATATATATATATATATATATATATATATATATATATATATATATATATATATATATATATATATATATATATATATATATATATATATATATATATATATATATATATATATATATATATATATATATATATATATATATATATATATATATATATATATATATATATATATATATATATATATATATATATATATATATATATATATATATATTGTCAGACCCGCACTCTTCTATGGCTCCGAATGCTGAACGATGTACAACACCTACTCTAGGCAACTAGAAACTGCTGAAATGCGAATGCTTAGATGGTCAGCTGGAGTGTCCCTTAGGGACAAAATAAAGAGTTCACGCATTCGTGAAAGCCTGGCTGTAACAGGCATCAATAGTAAGGTAGAGGAAAGGCCATTGAGATGGTATGGGCACATAGGACGTAGAAAACCTGTTCATATTGTAAACCAGGCGATCGCCATGGATCTTCCTCGGAAGACATCTAGAGGAAGATCAAATAATTCATGGATGCTGCAGAAAGATAACATGATTCGATGGCATGACCTAGGTGACGTTGTATATGATAGAAGGACCTACAACCTGGACTACAAGGAGAGCTGAATCCAACAGCCTGCAAAGGCGATAAGTTGGGATAGAGCCAGGAAGAAAAAGATATATCCTGGAGACACTATATCTTGAATGACAACGTACTACAATTATTTATCATTTAGTGACAGGTTCACTACCTAACCTGGCCTTAATCTTATCCAAGGTTACCTATAGATGCCATGATTTAGCGACATGCTTACTATCTAACCAATCTTGGTCTCATCTTATCTTATCTAAGCTTACCTATATGTATATAACATAATTAGGCTTACCTATGAATGACATAATTTAGTGACCAGTTCACTACCTAACCGGGTGTTAATTTAATCCAGGCTTACCTATGAATGATATAATTTAGTGACCAGTTCACTACCTAACCGGGTGTTAATTTAATCCAGGCTTACCTATGAATGACATAATTTAATGACCAGTTTACTACATAACCTGGTCCTAATTTAATCCAGGCTTACCTATGAATGACATAATCTAGTGACCAGTTCACTACCAAAGGTCACCATATATTCTAGGCTTACAAATCAATGACAAAATTTAGTGACAAATTCACTCCCTAACTTGGCCTTCATCTAATCCACCTATGGGTGACGTAATTTAGTGACAAGCTCAGTACCTAACCTAACCTAATTTAGTTTTCACCGTACCCAAGGCTTACCTATGGATGACATAATTTGAGTTGTTTAAAGTGACAAATTCACTGCTTATCCTGTTCCCATCCAATCCAGGTTTATCCATGGATGACATAATATAGTGACACGCTCACTACCTAACCTGGTCTTCATCTCACCCAGACTTACAAATAAATGACGTTATTTAGTAACTTTACCTAACCTAGGCTTACCAATGGATGACATAATATAGTGACAAGCTCACTACCTAACCTGTTCTTCATCTCACCCAGACTTAGTAACCTAACCTAACCTAGGCTTACCTATGGATGACATAATATAGTGACACGCCAACTACCTAACCTATCCTGGTCTAGTCTAACCCAGGCTTGCCCATGGATGACATGATTTAGTGACACGCTCACAACCCGTCGCAGGAGGTTGCGTACTGGCCGCGGAAGCACAGACATGAGGGCCTACCGTGACAGGGCGTCCAGCTGTCTCCTGAGAGCCTGGGCGCGAGCCTTCTCGTCCTGCAGAGCCCTGCGAAGCTGGGCTGCCTCGCCGGGGGCTTGCTGCCAACGCGATCTCATGTCTTCGAACCTGGAATGCGCCAATAGGAAATCAAGTATTGAAGGCAAATAGGAGATCATGCAATAAAGAGTAATAGGAGACCATCTATTGAAGTCTTTTAGGAGATCATGAACTGAAGGCTAATAGGAGACCATATACTGAAGGCTATTGGAGATTATATATTGAAGGCTAATAGGAGATCATATACCGAAGGCTAACAGGAGACCATATACTGAAGGTTAATAGGAGACCATATACTGAAGGCTAATAGAAGATCATGAACTAAAGGCTTATAATCATGTGCTGAAAGCTAATTGGAGATCATGTACTAGAGGCAAATAGGAGACCGCGCAATGAAGTCAAAAGGGAGATCATGTACTGGTGGCAAATAGGAGATCATGAACTAAAGACTAGAAGATCATGTACTGAAGGCTAATAGAAGATTATGAACTCGAGAGAAATAAGAGATCATATATTGAAGGATAATAGGAGATCATATACTGAAGGCTTATAGGAAGGCTTATAGTGAAGGCTTAAAGTAGATTATAAACTTAAGAGAAATAGGAGATCATAAACTGAAGGCTAATAGGAGACCATCTACTGAAGGCTAAACGGAGGCCATATACTGAAGGCTAATAGGAGATTATGAACTCGAGAGAAATAAGAGATCATATATTGAAGGATAATAGGAGATCATATACTGATGGCTTATAGGAGACCATATAGTGAAGGCTTAAAGTAGATTATAAACTTAAAAGAAATAAGAGATCATAAACTGAAGGCTAATAGGAGACCATATACTGAAGGCTAATAGGAGGCCATATATTGAAGGCTAATAGGAGATTATGAACTCAAGAGAAATAGGAGGTCACGCACTGAAGGCTACTAAGAGATTGTGTACTGGAGGCAAATAGGAGATCATGAACTGAAGGGAAATAAAAGGTCATATACTAGATGCATTACCAGTTGTTATAGCCCAACTAAGCTTGAGACGACTATCAAAAAATTCATCTGAAATGCACATCTCTTTCAGTATGATACTCTATGTAGTCTGTTTATAGTCTACAAAGTCTACTTACAAATATTATGATTGATATAGTAAAAATGAAATATTGATATTTAAAAATACACTTACAGGTTCGAGAGGCAAGCACACTTCTTGGTAAGGTGGTCGATTGTGTCTCTGGCTTCCCTCTTTTCAGCCTCCGCTTGTCTCGCCGCCTCGGCTCTGACCGCCGTCTCCCTCGCCGACAGGGCTGCTTGCGCCTCACTGCGTGGCCACATGGTGAATTTCAACGTCACAACATGGCCAATTTCAAGGTCAACGTTCGCCAGTTTTCAGAGTTCCAATATGGCAATTTTCAAGGTCATCCGTTGTCGGTTTTTAAATTTGCAACATGGCAAATTACAAGGTCAACATTGGCCAGTTTTCAGAGTTGCAACATGACAAATTTCAAAGGTAACATTGGCCATTAATCATAGTTGCAAAATGAGAAATTTCAAGGTCAACGTTTGCCAGTTTTCAATGTTGCAACATTGCAAATTTCAAGGTCAACGTTTGCCAGTTTTCAAAGTGGCAGCACGTCAATTTCAAGATCACAACATAGCCAAATTTTAGGCGAATATTTGTCGAATTTTAAGGTATGGCGAATTCCAAAACCGATGTATCGAGGTGAAATTCAAAGCCGCGGTGGGTCGAGATTTGAAGAGGAAACGTGATGGTTTTCAAGGTCACGACATGGCGGTTTTAATGTCTCAACACGAGAGTTTAAAGTTTTTAATAATAGTGGTATCGATGGTTGTCCGAGTTTATTTTTCACAGTCCAAAATGTTATTTTTTCACAGCACGAAGCACAATATGTTCACATTATCATCAAAAGATTTCAACATGTTGTCGGACGAGTGCAATTGTTTTATGTTGCAAACGTGAACTTCATTAAATTGTTTGTATATATTGTACAATTGTTTTTGTATGTTGAGGTTATGAATACCATTTTTATATTGTAAAATTATAGCGTCGCTTTTAACAAATATGGTGTTTTAAAGTTTTCGGTTATCAGTTTTTAAATTTTGTTGATCGATCCAAGTCCACAGATATTTCACACCATAGACAGCAGACACAAACGCCATGGTCGTCCATATTCCAATGGTAGTTGACGGGAACAACAGCAAAAGCATGGGGAAAGGGAGAAAAACTCATGTTAATATTACAGGAATAAATTGATTAAATATTATCAGCACATGGAACAATTTGCAGACCAAAAATTCTTGCTTTTAAATATCTTTCTATATTATTTTTTTGCGTTTAACTGGAATGAGCCACAGCAAAGTATGACTTGTTGAAATTAATAATACTTGATAAATATAATACTTTTAAAATTGCAAACCTTGTTTTAAAATGAAAACCACTTTTTATGTGAAAATTCTGTGAATATTATTTACATAAAAATGTAATGATTCATTAAAAATCTAAAATCTCCTTAAGTTAATCAATTTTTTTTAACTTATGGCGGACAGCGTGCTTCTTGGCAGCTGGTTACATTACTTATCCAAAAACATTACGAAATAAAACATATAAAAAATGTGAAATTTATTTTTTATTTTATTCTTTTTTAACTAGAATGAGCTACAGCAAAGTATGACTAGTTAAAATTAATAATACTTTATAAATATAATACTTTGAAAATTGCTTAACATGTTTTAAAAATGAAAGATATTTCAAATTTATTTTAGATATTCAATGATTGATTTTTAAGCAAAAAGTAGTATTAATATAAGTTCGCTATAAAAATAAAAATATATTAAAAATGTAAAACATTTGGGAGTACCACAGGGATCATTTCTAGGACCAGTGCTAAAATTAAAATAATACATTAAAACAGGCTAAATGCTAAATGCTATCTTAAAAACGCACATTAGTCTGTGAATTTAATAATAAAATAAAAAAATTATACAAAAAAATGCATCTTTTCAAAAAATAATCACAACTAAACAGTTGTACCTAATATTCGTGTTCAAAAAATCCGCCAGATCCAATTTTATATGATTTTAAAATAAATACTCTAATGCCAATTGTGGATTTTATTTTTTAAAATATTTATGTAATAATACTTGAAAACATTGCTAAAAAATACATAAAAACAGCGTTGTATTTTAAATTCTGCTATAATCATGTAACTTGCCTTCTGACCCATATCGGCCCATCAGAGAGAGGGGATAGGTCAAAAATTAAGATGACGTCATAATAGGTTCATTATTAAAAAATAGGAAAGTTCTCTATTTCATAATATTTTATCTAAAAACAGACAAATCTTTAAAACATAAAATGTTGCAAGGAGAATTTCGCATTTTTTGTAAAATCACGTGGATCTGGCGGATTTTAAAGTAGGCGACACAAATATCATATGCAAATATATTTGAATACTTATGAGTTTGAAAGGAAAGCCTATGTGGTCTGTCTGTAGATGGGAATCAAGCTGTGGTAGAGTGGGCACGAACCAACAAACTGTGGGCCTACACTAGCTAGATATAATTTTTTTAAAATTGGTATTTTAATTTTGTTAGACATACCACAACATTTACGGTATATTAATAATAAATTAATAAATTATTAAAACCCTTATCGTGCATAGGGCACTGCATCATACAAACGCATCTCGATCGTTAATACATGAAGGAAAGGTGACCAGCCCTCCGCTTCCGATACCAATCCAGGGTAATATGAAATAAATATAAGAGTGAAAGAATCACTTATGTTTATTTGACCCCCCTGGAAATCGAACCCGAGGCCTCCAGATCGGTAGCTGAGCGTGCTGACCATTACACTACGGAGGCGTACAAATTATTACTGATACTTAAAATTGAAGTGGTGATACTTCAATTTTTACGAGGCAGTGATCACCATTTTTCATCGACATTTCGCTCACTCCATTCAAGAACGTCATAAATCAAAAAACTTGATTTTTTAGGAGAACGTTTTTAAAGTTAAAAAATATAATACAATGTATTAAAAATAAATATCAAGCCACTTGTTGAACTTTTTACTGTGCAACATATCTTTTTAGGTAAAACCTGAATATTTTTTCGTATTTATCGATAACGCGCGTATTTGTATCGTTGTGTATATGTCGTTCTCTTTTGCTCCAATCACGTGGCGTCAGAATATATATATCTCTCTCTTTCTCGTTTTCTGTACGCCATATCGTTCTTCTCTTTCATGTAACGAAATTTATCTAATAAAGGTAACGCGTCCTTGAAATTTCACTCTCAATTCTCCTCCGATTATCGACGCCAAAGAAGTTTCACTTATTTTTTTAAAAATAATTTCATAGTGCAACGGTTAGCATGCTGTATAATTCATGCATAACATTAAAAGGGTAAAAATATCTTGAGCTAAATTTAGCTGAGTGGGACCATCTGGACCTAAATTTGAAAGAAATTTTGAATTTAAAATGCTAAAAAATGCAATCGATACATCAAAAAGTAGTCTTAGAATGGCGAGAATGAGTTGAAACTTATTACAGCACTTTGAGTGTGTCCAAATACTTGTTCACAAAATCTGGATTATCTCCACTTGCAGGATTTACTTTCATATTATTTTTGACACTCATCAAAGATGAAGAAGAATATGGAAGTCTGGGCATTCAAAATTGGTTCACATATATAGAACTTCCAAGAATTTGCGTAGTGTGGTTGTAAATTAGTGGGCAAATAATAATAAAATAAACAATGTTAACAACATTTTGAGTGTGTGCAAATTCTTTACATCTCACCAATAGATGTCTCTAGTGAAGTTCTAGTGATTCAAGAACAATGTTTCTAATTTGATTCACATATTTGAATAACATAACTTCCAAGAATTTGAATAGTGTGGTTGTCAATAATGGGTAGAATTGGTGAATGTTACACGCGTGTAAAGAGATCACTTAAACCAGCCTATGACGGTCGTCAGCCCCGTAAATACCCAGACTTCCATATTCTTCTTCATCTTTGATGAGATGTCAAAAAAGAATATGAAAAGGATAGTGTTTTTAACTAGAATTTCACTAGAGACATCTATGATGAGATGAGAGAAGCTTGTTATTAGGCAGAAACAGGCTAAAAATGTCCGAATCCTGGATTATATTCACATTGGTAGTCGAGAAACGCTTGAAAATACCGTTTTTAATACCATTTTTATTTTAAGCTTACAATTTGACCGTTTGAACATTTTGAGTGCGTCCAAATACTTGTTCACATGAAACTTATTAATTTCGAATGGTAGAAAAGTAAAAGACAGAACATGGAAGATGAAGTATGTAGATGAAGTATGTAGTAAGCCAAAGAGTGGTAGAGAATGAATCGTTTGAAGTGAGCTGTGAAGAGTCGTTAGCCAGAAATGAGATCGAAGAGCCGGTTAAAGAGAGATGTGCTAGGGCTCCATGATCGCCAGTCGGCGTTCTTTGGACGAATGCTCCGGCCACAGTAGCAGCAGGAGTAGCGCGAGGGCCAGCAGTAGGGCGGGGGCCGGAGCCCCGCTGGCCGCCCAAGCCAGGAGCCCCAGGAGCCCCATCCCACCAGCTAAAGGCCAACTGAAGCACCCACAATGGTCTCATGAGCAATGGTCATATTACAGATGGAATAGACACCATTTTTTTCAACAACAACAAAAGTTGATGAAAAAGACATGATCTTAATGAAATCGTGATGAAAAATGATCAAAAATGACGTTTTTTCCAACAGCAAATGAAGTACTTTTAATGATTTCATGAGCAATGGTCATATTACAGATGGAAAAGATATGATTTTGATGAAATCGTGATGAAAAATGACGTTTTTTCAACAATAACTGAAGTACCCATAATGGTTTCATGAGCAATGGTCATATTACAGATGAAAAAGATATGATTTTGATAAAATATTGATGAAAAATGATCAAAAAGGACGATTTTCTTCAACAACTAAAACACCCACAATGATTTCATGAACAATTACATATTGCAGATGGAACACATATGATTTTGATGAAATCGTGATAAAAATTATGGAAAGTGATGATTTTATCGTATGTACGAGAATGCGCGGAAAAGTGATTTTTGGATTCTTGCCAGGATGGATTCATACAGGAGCTCTTGGGACTCAAGGGTTGTCAGGCAGTGATGATGATTGTGATATTATATGAGGAATGTTTGATGTCCATGTGAGTTATAATGGTGACAAAAAATACATGAACAGTGAATCGATTTGATGATAACATAAACAGCTATATATATATATATATATAGCTGTTTATGTTAATATATATATATATATATATATATATATATATATATATATATATATATATATATATATATATATATATATATATAATATATATATATGTATATAAATAGGTTTTTGTGAATAAAAGGGCAAATGGAAGTATGTAAATATTAAATAAGAATAATAAAACAGTATACTACAAATAGTCAATGATCACGTTTTTGTAAAAAAATGCATTTGGTCATTTTATTTTAAAATAACACCGATTTCTTAATTGTTGTACAATTTCAACTGATATATAATCTTTTGATAAAAATAAAAGTTTATTAAAAATATATTACACACATGCAATAGAGGACTTAAATAAGATTACCTAGAAATTTTAGAAATCAAAAAGGCAATTAAAAATAATTTACAAATAATATATACACAAGTAAACGATTTTTCTAAAAGTCCGTTATTAAATATGTTCCCAGTCCCTCAGCATCCCTGATCCCTTTTGCCTGTGGCTGCCAATCGACACAAATAATAATGTCACTTGAGATCTACCCAAGCTCTTTTGCCTAGCCGTCAAAATGTTTAGAATTTTGTATAGAAGATAGTGTTTTAGTATTAATCAGTCTTGATAAAGAAGCGGTTAGCTTCGAAGCCGGTTTCGAAACCGGCAGACATTATAATTAAGTTATAATAAAATAGTGATTTTAAAACAAAGTTGCATTTGAATTATGATTTCAACTTAACTTCAATTACAAACTCATATCACTTTGATATTAAGAACTGTTTATTAAAATGTTATTCTACTTTATCTCAAATTATTTTTTGACATCTCATCAAAGATGAAGAAGAATATAGAAGTCCATTCACGGGGCTGACGACCGTCATAGGCTGGTTTAAGTGATCACTTTGCACACGTGTAACATTCACCAATTCTACCCATTATTGACAACCACACTACGCAAATTCTCGGAAGTTCAATATATATGAACCAATTTAGAAACCTTGTTCTTGAATCACTAGAACTTCACTAGAGACATCTATTGGTGAGATGTAAAGAAGATTTTTATTAAGCAGAAATTCTTATATTAGTATGTGAGGTCCGAATCCTGGATTATAATCACACACATGAGAAACGCCAGAGAATACCATTTTCTTTTTTATTATTTAAGCTTATAATTTGACCAGATAATTTATTTACAACATTTTGAGTGTGTCCGAATACTTGTTCACAAAATCTGGATTATCTCCAATTACAGGAGTTATTTTAATATTTTTTTTTTGACATCTCACCAAAGATGAAGAAGAATGTGGAAGTCTGGGCACTTACGGGGCTGACGACCGTCATAGGCTGGTTTAAGTGATCACTTTACACACGTGTAACATTCACTAATTCTACCTTAAATCATATTAACTTGTGTGCGACCCATCATGACATATGGAATCGAAAGCCCAGCGGACACCGTAGTCACAAAAAACGCGCTAAGAGTGTCAGAAATGCTTCATCAAATGCTTCCTATCTTTAAAAAATAATAAAAAATTGTTATAAAATAATATTCATATATATATATATATATATATATATGTATATATATATCAATATATATTTATATATATATATATATATATATATATATATATATATATATATATATATATATATATATATATATATATATATATATATATATATATATATATATATATTTATTTATATATATATATATATATATATATATATATATATATATATATATATATATATATATATATATATATATATATATATATATATATATAAATATATATTGATATATATATATATATATATAAATATATATATATATATATATATATATATATATATATATATATATATATATATATATATATATATATATATATATATATATATATATATATATATATACACACACATTGAAAGCTGTCCCACCGCATGCCCAGATCTGATGCAGAAGCATCTAGGTTTCCTGACAGATCTGCTCTTGGAAACCCCTGCATTATTGTACATAACTATAAAGTGTTGACATTGCGAGGAATGACTTAGGGATGATATCTATCTAAGCTCTAGATAAAAATGAATAATAACCAAAAGGAAAAGGGTGAACACTGTGTATTGGTGTTCTGACCTGAGGCGTCGCTCTGCAGTTATGCGGGCGTCGTTGGCTTTCCTCGCCTCTAGCCTGAGAGATCCGACGTCGCTTTCCCTTGTAGACAGCTCATGCTTCAGATCTGGAAAAACATCACAATTCGACGCTAAAATATTAAAAAGGATGCAAGATGATTCAGTCGTATGGAGAGAGTCTACGTATCATGGTTAGAAGCTAAGACTGTATGCCAGGGTCAGGAGTGCAGAAGTCAGAAGGGGTGTGCAGCTGAGGCAGGTATAGTTAGGAAGATCAAGGGTCTATGAGATGGTGTAGCCACGTGGGGGGTATAGTTAGAGCAGTATATATGGGAGAGTAGGCCCGAGAGTCTACATAACATGTATGGCTAGAAGCTAGGACTGTATGCCAGGGTCAGGAGTGCAGAAGTCAGAAGGGGTGTGCGGCTGAGATAGGTAGATCTGTCTTTCACGGTTTCATGATAGTCTCAAACCCTTGAAGTGTGTCTTCACTCACCATCTATACTTCTGAGCAGTTGTTTGTCTCTCTTTTCCCGTTCTTCTTCTCCCTCCATCGTGCACTCGGCCTTCATCCTCTCTAAGCACTGTTCTTTGTCCGATTCAAACATCTCCCATTGCTTTTCTGTGAAAACACACAACGTGAACATTTTAAAATAATTGCACAAGGAATGTTGTTGGAGACAAAATTCTTCACATCAAATAGACACAACGATAACGAAACATTAACGAAGCCTTTGATTTTTAAATGGGGGCCACACATGACCCCTCAAGAGAGGGAGAGGAAGGTCCCTACATGATGGACAGAACATGTTAAGGTAGCAGCAGGCACCTCGGTAGTTTGAGCGCTTCGTGCAGTGCAGTCAAGGGATAACTGGAGAAGAGTCATTGCTTCCACAAGGGTCATAACCCTCAGTAATAAGGAGTAAGACGGAGAAGAAAGGAAATTAGTTCTGAAATTTGGTAGAAAGGATGTCCACAGTAATATTAAAAGTTGTTGGGTAATATATCCAAAATAAAACACGGTTTTTTGGATTGAATTCTACATTTATTTATGTATATCGTAGTCATACAAATCTCGACTTCGAACCTCCCAGATGAAGACTCTCCGATCCATAACCGGAAACACATTGCGAGACCGAGTAAGAAATACCGACATCCGGAGCATGTGTAAGACGGAGGATATCGTGAGGTGGGGACGACAACGAAGGCGATACTGGAAGGAACATATAAACATAATGTCAGAAGACAGACTTCCACGTATCGCCCTCCAAGGCAGCCCTGAAGGAGGCAGACCTCCGAAAAGATGGAAAGACAGCTGGGAGTAAGAGCAAAATGTAAAAAAAAAAAATAATGAAAAAACAGACAAATTATATAAAATATGTAGCTTAGTCAAACGAAAATTTTGGATAGAAACGATCGATGCGATTTATTTTTGTATGAAATGGTTTCGGGGTAGAAAAAAACGACACATCCGGGAAAACGATTATTCTATGATAGATAGAGGTTTCACTGTATATGTACTTTCTCAGCATGTCTTCTCCATGTTATAATGGATAAATGTAAACGTTGTGTTTCACTCTCTCTCGCTGCTCGCTGATAGTGTGTGAAGGAGACGTGTATTGATCAGTGCTTACTATTTGTTATTTTATTATTATTTTATGTTAAAGACTTTTTTTTTCTCTATAAGTGTATTCAATAGTGTATTTTTATATTAGATACTGTATATTTGTATTATATGTACTATCTTGAAGGCTTCAGCCGTTCAATAAATAAATAAATAAATGTAGAATTCAATCCAATAAACATTGTTTAATTTTGTATATATTACCCAACAATTCAATATGGAATTCTACCAACTGTCTGCGGTTACAATATATATTAAAAGTTGCATTAGTTAGTACCCATGTCTTGGCGATGTTGCTCCTTCATCTTCATGAGGGTTTCGGCGTGCTCAGACTGCAGCTGCCCCCTCACCAGCTCCAGGGTCGCTCGGGCAGAGCAGGCTTGGGCGCTCAGGGCGCCCTCTAGTTCCTTCACCTTCCGCTCCGACTCTGCCGTCAGGCGTTCTGGGGAACAAACAACGCACCAGTACATAACAAGCTTTTCTCTTTAAATTGATCAGAGTTAGACTTTAACCCTTTCCAGTCCATATTTTTTTTTAATTCCACCAGGTCCACAATAGATTAACAGCATTACAGGAATAAACAAAACATATAAGTTTTTTTATTAATAAAAATACACTTGTGCTTAAATTTATATTTTTGAATGTATACAATCTTGTCTCTTATTATTACATTTTACACTAAATACGGATGTATACTTATATCGCTCACTCCTTTCAAGAACGTCATAAATCAAAAATCGTCAATTTTCAGTTGTGCGTGTTATCGGAATGCCCAGAAAATGTACTATATCCCAGCAAAAGAGGCATATTTTTAACATAATATTTATCCGCTACATGGCAGAAAATTTTGTTTTTGCATTTTGAAGAAAAGGTATTGTTTAATTATTTTTTCAAATATGCTATATATTTTTCAAATGGAAAAAAACTTCAGGTTTTACCTAAAAAGATTTGTTGCTCAGTAAAAAGTTCAGTAAATGGCTTGATATTTATTTTTAATACATGGTATTATATTTTAAAACTTTTATATTTTAAAAACGTTCTCCTGAAAAATCAAGGTTTTTGATTTATGACGTTCTTGAATATGTTATTGTTCTCTGTTGGTTTTCCAAATAAAATTTTAAAAAATAAAAAAATTAAATTCGTTGAAGAAATTTTCTAACCAGTGTCTTCAGTATACTGTTCCTCCAACTTCTCAAGAGCTTCCGCGTGTTTCAGTTCTGCTTTATCCAGCATCCTTCTGATTTCCATGATCTTCCAGTCTGCCCTTCCTTCGGCTTTATCTAGATTCTCTGCGTACTGCGCTTCTTTCTTAGCTAGCAGATCTTTCAGTTCTTCAATCTAAAAAAATTGCATCAAAGTATCATATATAATATTTTGTATATTAACCCTCCCTTCCCGGTACCTTGTACACATTGCTTCTAATAACCATCACATCGCTCACTCCTTTCAACAACATCATAAATCAAAAATCGTCAATTTTCAGTTGTGCATGTTTTTGGAATAACCAGAAAATTTACCGCATCCCAGCAAAAGCGGTATATTTTTAACATATTTACCCGCTACAGGGAAGAAAATGTTGTTCTTGCATTTTGAAGAAAAGGTATTGTTTAATTATCTTTTTAAATGTACTAAATATTTTTCAAATGGAGAAAAAACCTTCATGTTTTACCTAAAATGATCTGTTGCACAGTAAAAAGTTCTATGGAAACTAACCACTCATTTGACTCTCATACTCTTAAATTATTACACTCTGTTACAAATAAAGGTCAAGTCATGAATAATTTAGAAAACTTAGAAATACATCAAAATTTAAATTCAGATAAAACAATAATTAATAATATACTGTTTCAAAATACGTCACCATTATTATCTATGTTTCCTTTTACAAAAAATGTTGTTCCTTAACCCCCCTCCCTGTATTTATTAACCTATATATACACCTAAATATATTTTTATTCGCTAGTTCTAATTTGTACCAGAAGATGAAAACAATTGTCGTTTTCGAAACTAGTCGTAAATAAAAATAAAACTCAATTAAGTGGATTATTCAAGTGTTTAATTTTTATTAAAATAAGTAAAAATTTCTATAAGTGGCTTGATATTTATTTTTAATACATTATGTTATTTTTTTATACTTAAAAAACGATCTCCTGCAAATCAAGGTTTTTGATTTATGACGTTCTTGAAAGGAGTGAGGCGATATGACATCTCTACTCAAACGATCCTTCAGTTTCTCCGTTACAGATGCCAGATTTTACTCTTAGGTAGTATTTTTAGTTTTATACACATTTTTGGAATTGGACATAGTATTTTATAAAAAAGAAGAATGAAAATATGTATAGATTCGAGCGTCGTTAACGTTCGTTACGGTTCGCCGTTCGTTCGGTTGCTAGAATATTTCGCAATTTGAACTATGACCCTCTGCGCCCGCCAGGGCTGGACGGAGTGTACGCGGGGAATGTTGACGCTATACCCTTATGGGAGCGATATGGGGAATTTCGAACACCCTGTTTGATGCTTAGAAATACCTTTTTGTACGTATCCTTCAGCAGCTTCTCATGCAGCGAGCATTCCTCCAACCTTCTCTGCTGGCGTCCTTCCTGCTCGGCCCTCCTCGCTTCCTCTGCGAGCCTGGCCACCAAGCGTTGCTCCTTATCGTCCAACTCCTGAAGAGATGAATAAACATGTCTGTACCATCATCAACTCTTTCCACTATGACCATTTTTTCTCATAACTGATCAGCTCGGCTGTCCAAACTCAAAACACAGTAAGGGATATTTTTTCAAAACACATCAAGGGATCAAAGTAGACTGAGTGCAGTCGAAATGCGATCTCTCAGAAGAATGCGTGACAAAACGATGTACGATAGATGTGCGAATAGTGAAATAAGAAAGGAATGCAAAGCTGAGATAAGCATTATCATTAACATGAATACACTAATAGAAAACCAAAAAGTCTTAAACATAAAATAATAATAAAATAACATATAGTAAGCACTGGTTATGTCTTTGACACCATCGAAACCTATCAGCGGAAGCTAAACTAGAAGTGCACAACGGAGTCCTGGTTCCAACTCTAATGTATGGAAGTGAAACATGGAGTTGGCAAAAGAAGGATGAAAGTAGACTGAACGCAGTCGAAATGCCATCTCTCAGAAGAATGTGCGACAAAACGATGTATGATAGATGTGCGAATAGTGAAATAAGGAAGGAATGCAAAGCTAAGACAAGCATTATCGATAAAATTAAGAAAGGCGTGTTGAGATGGTTTGGACATGTAGAACGAATGAGTGAGGAAAGAACGGTAAAACAAATTTATGAGGCGAATGTAAGTGGAAAAAGGAGCAGAGGAAGACCGAGAAAAACATGGCACGATCAGGTATGCCAAATACTTGAAAGTAGTCAAGTTAGTCGGCGGGTATGTATGAGGAGATGCATGAACGTGGAAGAGGCGAAGAACTTTTGCAAAGACAGAGTGGTGTGGCGTTCTATTCTCTCTGCCTACCCCTGCGGGGAAGCGGCGTGATGGTTAGTTAGTTAGTTTTTGGATAATTTTTTTTAGTACTTTTTTCTTTGCATTTTTGGTCTAGGTAGATTCTACTTAATCCAAAAATGCAAAAAAAAACGTACTGCAAAAAATGTCTCTTACTGTCTTTTAAGTTTGGACGGCCGAACTACTCTGATCAAAAAATGTGACGTTATTCTACCATGAAAATAAATATTTTGTTTCCCTAATTTTTGGACACTCTGTTTGGCAATTCGTATGGCCATGTTAATTAAGACCAACTGTATTTATCTGAAATATTTTTTGGTAGAATATACTTGGGTGATAGAGAAATCAGTGATTAAAGTTATACCTGCGCCGGGCCAGACATTGCGGCCCACGGAGCTGCCTACTAGAATCGTACGGGCCAGAATGTCTGGCCTGCAGAGTGGTAAGAGTTGAGGTATGAAATACAAGGATTTAACACTGGCCTTATCATTTTTGATGACCACAAAGCTAGCAATGCTTTTAACATACAAAATAGACGAGGATTGGTGTCGGAAGGTATTTGATACCTTGGCCTTTTTTTATGTGCAAAAGAAGGTATTCAGTTGACAAAATTGATGAGGCAATAGGGCATAAAGATCTGTTGGATTTAGTGGTGTCTTATTTAGAATATATGACAAAACGAATAAGACTAGTTAATGAGCTATGTGACGAATCTTGATATTGAATCCATTGTGTCTTTTGTATTCTTGCATCTTTTGTATTGTTTTTAGGTATCAACCTAAATCATTTATCATGAACTATACATAACTAACTAACTAACTAACCATCACGCCGCTTCCCCGCAGGGGTAGGCAGAGAGAAGTCCTTGCAAACATTCTTCGCCTCTTCCACGTTCATGCATCTCATCATACATACCCGCCGATTGTTACGACTCCTAACCTGACCACATTCAAGTATTTGGCATACCTGATCGTGCCATGTTTTTCTCGGTCTTCCTCTGCTTCTTTTCCCGCTAACATTCGCCTCATAAATTTGTTTTACCGTTCTTTCGTCACTCATTCGTTCCACATGTCCAAACCATCTCAACACACCTTTCTTAATTTGATGGATAATGCTTATCTCAGCTTTGCATTCCTTCCTTATTTCACTATTCGCACATCTATCATACATCGTTTTGTCGCACATTCTTCTGAGAGATCGCATTTCGACTGCATTCAGTCTACTTTCATCCTTCTTTTGCCAACTCCATGTTTCACTTCCATACATTAGAGTTGGAACCGGGACTCCGTTGTGCACTGCCAGTTTAGCTTCCGCTGATAGGTTTTTATTTGCTATAACTGATTTTTGATGATGATGATAATATAACTGACTTTTATTTGCTGAACTATACATTCTCTATCAGTTTTAAGAAATATCAACTAAATATGCTATAATTCCTTGTACATCATACATCCTTGGCAAGGAGAATTTTCTAAGACAACTAATAGATAATGATTAAAGAAAACACTTGTTTTCATACCACTTGTGTTTTATTAAAGACTACTAGTTTCAGAAGCTAAACTTCCATCATTCAGGTCTGAATAATATATATACAAAACCCTTACCGCACCCCAATGGTGCATAGGGCACTGCTTCATATAAACGCAGTGTTATCTCGATCGTTTACACATGAAGGAAAGGTGATCAGCCCTCCACTTCAGGTACCAGTCCAGTGTAATACTGAATAAATATTAGAGTGAAAAAATCACTTATATTTATTAAACCCCCCTGGGAATCGAGCCCGGGACCTCCAGAACGGTAGCCGAGCATGCTGACCATTACACTACGGAGGTGGACGTAATAATAACAGGTCTTAATAATAACAGTTATTATTCAGACCCGAATGATGGAAGTTTAGCTTCTGAAACTAGTAGTCTTTAATAAAACTCAAGTGGTACAAAAACAAGTGTTTTCTTTGATCATTGTAACATGTCTTACCACAAAGTTAATTCTGAAACAATTAATTAAATAACTAATAGATATTTTATTAAGATATGTACTTTCGCGTGTTGTTGCTTTATGGCTTGCATGGCGTCCTTCTCCATGACGAGCAAGGTCCTCAGCCTCCTGGCTTCCTGCTCCAGGGTGTCCTTGGCTGCCTCCAGAACCCCAGACTGCTGTGCTTGCTGTCTCATGGTCCTCTGCTGCTCCAAGGAGGTAGCCCTCAGGGCGGCCATCTCGGACCGTAGCTGGAACATTAAAATCAATCAAGCTGCTTGCCACTTCTAAAAGCTATGCGGAGAGAATAGAATACCACGCCAATTTGTGTTTGCAAACCATCTTTGCCTTTAAAACATGCAACTCCTCATACATATTTTCTGATTATTCTGACACCTGACCTGATAACGCCTAAGTATTCGTAATACTCAGCTCCTATTTTCAACTAAATTCGCCTCATAAATGAAGAGATTCATAAACGTGAAAAAAAGCGGTCCTACCGCATTCTCAGATCTGGTTGCGCTCCTCAGGAGAAGCTGGACTGTTGGCTGTCTTCAATAGGCCTTCCATTCCACTAGAAGAGGGTTCGGCGTTTTGTGTCCTAATTTGGGACTAGTAGTTAGTTTGTTCAGTTAGTCAGCTAGATTTAAAAGATATGTATGAGGAGATTCATGAACGTGGAAGAGGCGAAGACCGCTTGCAAAGGGGCGTTGTTTTCCATTCTATTAAAAGAGGGTTCGGCATTTTGTGTCCTAATTTGGGACTAGTAGTTAGTTAGTTCAGTTAGTCAGCTAGATTTAAAAGATATGTATGAGGAGATACATGAACGTGGAAGAGGCGAAGACCGCTTGCAAAGGGGCGTTGTTTTCTATTCTACTAGAAGAGGGTTTGGCATTTTGTGTCCTAATTTGGTCCATGCTACCAAAATCCTTCAGTAAGTACGATACCAAAAGTGGAATGGATTAGTTAGTTAGTTAGTTCAGTTTGTCAACTAGATGTTAAAGATATGTATGAGGAGATTCATGAACGTGGAGGAGGCGACGATAGTTCTCCTACCTCCCCGACTTGGCGGTCGGCCGCCTCGCAGCGCTGGTCGGCCGCCTGCTGCAGCTCGGCCAGGCGAGCCTCGGCGCGCCGGCAGCGCTCGGCGGCGGCGCGCTGCACGTCGCGCAGCTTCCACTCGCAGTCGGCCAGCAGCAGCTCCTCGTGCTCGGCGCCCTGCGACCGCAGCCGCTCGAACTCCGCCTTCCAGGCGCGCTCCCTGCCGGCCGCCTCGGCCTGGAACCGCGCAGCGCTCTGCGGACATAACGAGGATTATGACATGACACTGCATCGTTTATAGGTGAAAGGTGATCAGCCTTAAAAAATCATTGCACTACATATTATTTATGTAGTCTAAAGGTGATCACGGGTTATCAGCCCTTCTCAAAATGAACCATAAAGTCTCTGCGGAAAAAATCGAGAAAATTTTCCATTTCAATTACCTTTTGGTTGATATTATTTTTTGACATCTCATCAAAGATGAAGAAGAATACGGAAGTCTGGGCATTTACGGGGCTGACGACCGTCATAGGCTGATTTAGGTGATCACTTTACAAACGTGTAACACTCACCAATTCTACTCATTATTGACAGCCACAGTACTCAAATTCTTGGAATTTCTATACATATGAAACAATTTTGAATCATTGTTCTTGAATCACTAGAACTTCACTAGAGACATCTTTTGGTGAGATATAAAGAAGCTTTTTATCAAGCTGAAATTCTTATAGTATTCTTCTTCATCTTTGATGAGATGTCAAAATTATAATATGAAAATAACTCCTGTAATTGGCGATAATCCAGATTTTGTGTACAAGTATTTGGACACACTCAAAATGTTGTACCATTGGTTAGTTCGCGGCTGGACCGGGATGGGAGGAGTCGTTGAATAGTGATCGCTTGGGGGGATCTAAAAAGGAACCTGTAGCAGAGAAGATTGGATGGTTCGAGTCGGAATGGAATCCTCACCTCTTCATTGGCCTTCTTCTCAGTATCTCGTTCTTTCCTCAGCGTTTCTGCCAAGTCCTTGAGTTGTATCGTCTCCGGCAGGAGCTGGTCCAGCTTCTTCTGCAATCTGATCACATCTTCAGCGAGAATGTCGGACCGCTTTTCAGCCTTGCGAATCTCATCTGCGGGTGTTTATAAATTTTATAACTATCATAGACGAATAGTATAAAAAATAATGAGTTAGAGACAAAATGAAGATATGATTTTATAACATCTCATCAAAGATGAAGAAGGATATGGAAGTCTGGACATTTACGGGGCTGACGACCGCCAAAGGCTATTTCAGTGATCACTTTACACACGTATAACATTCACCAATTCTACCCATTATTGACAAGAACACTATTCAAATTCTTGGAAGTTCTATATATATGAATCAATTCTGAAACATTATTCTTGAAACACTAGAACTTCACTAGAGACATCTATTGGTGATGTGTAAAGAAGCTTTTTATTAAGCAGAAACTCTTATATTAGTATGTGAGGTAAGAAGAATATGGAAGTCTGGGCATTTACGGCGCTGACGACCGTCATAGGCTATTTCAGTGATCACTTAACACACGTGTAACATTCACCAATTCTACCCATTATTCTACCAATTCTTCATCTTTGATGAGATGTCAAAAAATAATATGAAAATAACTCTTGTGATTGGAGATAATCCAGATTTTGTGAACAAGTATTTGGACACACTCAAAATGTTGTAAATAAATTATCTGGTCAAATTATAAGCTTAATAATAAAAATGAAAATGTTATTTTCTGGCGTTTCTCATGTGTGTGATTATTATCCAGGATTCGGACCTCACATACTAATATAAGAGTGTCTGCTTAGTAAAAAGCTTCTTTACATCTCACCAATAGATGTCTCTAGTGAAGTTCTAGTGTTTCAAGAACAAGGTTTCTAAATTGGTTCATATATATAGAACTTCCAAGAATTTGAGTAGTGTGGTTGTCAATGATGGGTAGAATTGGTGAATGTTACACGTTTGTAAAGTGATCACCTAAATCAGCCTATGACGGTCGTCAGCCCCGTAAATGCCCAGATTTCCATATTCTTCTTCATCTTTGATGAGATGTTAAAAAGTAATATTGTTTAACTCCATATATTATAAATTATTTGTCATTATTTGATCAGTACGTGTTTATTTTTTTAAATAAAGGAACCAACTGTAAGTACATACTTTAATTTTTACTCTGGGGACCAAATCCACATAACATCGGCAACACGCCCCAATAAAACCAGCCGGAATTAACATAGCAACTAGCTATAAAACGTTGCCAAAATTGCTAAGTTCAAGTTACCTGCTCTGTTTTCAAGTTGCTCCAGCAGATGACAGTTTCTCGATCTAGTAGCTGTTAGATCACCCTCTACATGTCGCAACTTCTGTCGCACGAGTTCGGCTTCCTTCCTTGCGTTGCAAACTTCACTTTGGACTCCTAAAACAAATAAAAAATGTCATTTAGTTAATTGTATTTAAAAAAATGTGTTTAAATTAAAGGCTGCCACTCCAGCAGCGCCCCAGTGCTGCAGCGGAGCCAGGATATACGCGGAGTTGCCGAGCCAGGATATACACCTTCTTCCTACGCTGCGTTTACCTTCCACGCCGCCTTGTAATATAATACCTATTACTCGCTATTTCTCTTCCCTCATACAACGGCCCGAGTACTCCACGCTGAAGTTTGGCAATCATCGTGTCAGTCTGCAGCCGCTCTGAGCAGCGCCCCAGTGCTGCAGCGGAGCCAGGATATACGCGGAGTTGCCGAGCCAGGATATACGCCTTCTTCCTACGCTGCGTTTACCTTCCACGCCACCTTGTGATATAATACCTATTACTCGCTATTTCTCTCCCCTCATACAACGGCCCGAGTACTCCACGCTGAAGGTTGGCAATCATCGTGTCAGTCTGCAGCCGCTCTGAGCAGCGCCCCAGTGCTGCAGCGGAGCCAGGATATACGCGGAGTTGCCGAGCCAGGATATATGCCTTCTTCCTACGCTGCGTTTACCTTCCACGCCGCCTTGTAATATAATACCTATTACTCGCTATTTCTCTCCCCTCATACAACGGCCCGAGTACTCCACGCTGAAGGTTGGCAATCATCGTGTCAGTCTGCAGCCACTCTGAGCAGCGCCCCAGTGCTGCAGCGGAGCCAGGATATACGCGGAGTTGCCGAGCCAGGATATACGCCTTCTTTCTACGCTGCGTTTACCTTCCACGCCGCTTTGCAATATAATACCTATTACTCGCTATTTCTCTCCCCTCATACAACGGCCCGAGCACTCCACGCTGAAGGTTGGCAATCATCGTGTCACTCTTTAACCAAATTAAGCACCATAAAAAAATATTCACTAAATAATTTCTAAACAAATTTGTTTTTAGTATATTTCGTGCTTTATAGAAGCATTAAATATCGTTCATCTCGAATTTGTTTCATCTTAAAGTCAGCGTGGAAAACGACTTAACGTAATTTTCTAGTGAAATGTCATCTCACACTGTGAATGAGTCTCGCACGGAATGCGTCAGAAGGCTATTTTCGTTTGTTAAATAACTTGTTTTTCTTAATTTCTTTGACGCACTTGACTGCTAAATTAACTCATGGCATTCTCAAGCGTTGTTTTACGAATTTATTTTTCTAGCTTATTTATTCGCGAGTGTTTATTTATTTTATTTTCTTTTATGTACAATATATAACAATTTACATCATATCACATCAAAAGTGTACAATTCCCAAAAATATTAGAAATTGTTTTAATATGCGAAAACGTTTGAAACTAACTAACTAACCATCACGCCGCTTCACCAGGGGTAGGCAGAGAGAAAAGAGCGCCACACCACTCTGTCCTTGCAAACATTCTTCGCCTCTTCCACGTTCATGCATCTCCTCATACATACCCGCCGATTGTTACGACTCCTAACCTGACCACTTTCAAGTATTTGGCATACCTGATCGTGCCATGTTTTTCTCGGTCTTCCTCTGCTTCTTTTCCCACTAACATTCCCCTCATAAATTTGTTTTACCGTTCTTTCCTCACTCATTCGTTCTACATGTCCAAACCATCTCAACACACCTTTCTTAATTTTATCGATAATGCTTATCTCAGCTTTGCATTCCTTCCTTATTTCACTATTCGCACATCTATCATACATCGTTTTGACGCACATTCTTCTGAGAGATCGCATTTCGACTGCATTCAGTCTACTTTCATCCTTCTTTTGCCAACTCCATGTTTCACTTTCATACATTAGAGTTGGAACCAGGACTCCGTTGTGCACTGCCAGTTTAGCTTCCGCTGGTTTTTATTTGCTATAACTGATTTCAGTGCACCATTCACTTTGTTCCCGGCATTCACTCTCCTTTCTATGTCTTTATCAATCTTTCCATTCCTAGAAAACATACTACCCAAATACACGAAATCATCTACCTGTTCCAAAATCTCTCCGTTTACCAATATTTCACATTCAGATCTGCATTCTTCTCTTTCAAAAACCATAATCTTGGATTTGCTAACATTCATCAATAAATCACTTTCCTTGCACACATTATACACTTTTGTCACGAAAACGTTTGGCATCAATATAATAACATTTTGAGTGTGTCCAAATACTTGTTCACAAAATCTGGATTATCTCCAATTACAGGAGTTATTTTCATATTATTTTTTGACATTTCATCAAAGATGAAGAAGAATATGGAAATCTGGGCATTTACGGGGCTTACGACCGTCATAGGCTGGTTTGAGTGATCACTTTACACACGTGTAACATTCACCAATTCTACCCATTATTGACAACCACACTACTCAAATTCTTCGAAGTTCTATATATATGAACCAATTTAGAAACTTTGTTCTTGAATCACTAGAACTTCACTAGAGACATCTATTGGTGAGATGTAAAGAAGCTTTTTTATTAAGCAGAAACTCTTATATTAGTATGTGAGATCCGAATCCCGGATTATAATCACACACATGAGAAACGCCAGAAAATACCATTTTCATTTTTATTATTAAGCTTATAATTTGACCAGATAATTTATTTACAACATTTTGAGTGTGTCCAAATACTTGTTCACAAAATCTGGATTATCTCCAATTACAGGAGTTATTTTCATATTATTTTTTGACATTTCATCAAAGATGAAGAAGAATATGGAAATCTGGGCATTTACGGGCATTTATTTCCATATTCTTCTTCATCTTTGATGAAATGTCAAAAAATAATATGAAAATAACTCCTGTAATTGGAGATAATCCAGATTTTGTGAACAAGTATTTGGACACACTCAAAATGTTGTAAATAAATTATCTGGTCAAATTATAAGCTTAATAATAAAAATGAAAATGGTATTTTCTGGCGTTTCTCATGTGTGTGATTATAATCCGGGATTCGGATCTCACATACTAATATAAGAGTTTCTGCTTAATAAAAAAGCTTCTTTACATCTCACCAATAGATGTCTCTAGTGAAGTTCTAGTGATTCAAGAACAAAGTTTCTAAATTGGTTCATATATATAGAACTTCGAAGAATTTGAGTAGTGTGGTTGTCAATAATGGGTAGAATTGGTGAATGTTACACGTGTGTAAAGTGATCACTCAAACCAGCCTATGACGGTCGTAAGCCCCGTAAATGCCCAGATTTCCATATTCTTCTTCATCTTTGATGAAATGTCAAAAAATAATATCAATATAATACAATATTCTAAATATTTAAATGTAATCAAATTGTAACTTTGTTTTAAAATCACTATAATTATTTTATTTTAACTTAATTATAATGTCTACTGGTTTCGAAGCTAACCGCTTCTTTATCAAGACTGATCAATCAGTCTTGATAAAGAAGCGGTTAGCTTCGAATCCGGTAGACATTATAATTAAGTTATAATAAAATATTTACAGTGATTTTAAAACAATGTTATATTTAAATTATAAAATGGAAAATCACAAAGTTAGTGCTTTAAATACAAATTATAGAATGTTTAAATATTAACAAAAAAGAGTATTTCAACAAGTGTGATTTCAGTGTAATGGTCAGCACGCTAGGCTACCATGCTGTAGGTCCCAGGTTCGATTCACTAGAGGATCGAAATAATTATTAGTGATTTTTCAGTCTAATATTTATTTAATATGACCCTGGACTGGTACTTGAAGCGGAAGGCTGATCACCTTTCATTCATCACCAGTGCTTACTATTTGTTCTTTTATTATTATTTTATGTTTTAGACTTTTTGTTTCTCTATTAGTGTATTGATTAGTGTATTTTTATATTAGATATTGTATATATGTATTATATTAAAGGCTTTAGCCACTCAATAAATAAATGAATTTCAAAAAATCTATTGTTTGAATAAACAAACTTTGAAGTTTGTTTTTGAAATACTTAATCGTCCCAAGTTTTCCTCCGTGTTCCTGTTCTAATATAACCAAATATATACTACACTAATAAAGCCTTTTGGCCTATAGGG
The DNA here is from genome assembly GCF_059751285.1 of Brachycentrus maculatus. Classification (NCBI taxonomy): domain Eukaryota; kingdom Metazoa; phylum Arthropoda; class Insecta; order Trichoptera; family Brachycentridae; genus Brachycentrus; species Brachycentrus maculatus. Next base: position 94,305 of record NW_028281310.1, on the reverse strand, counting down.
ATTCGAACCCAGGACATCTAGTACGCCGGTCAGGCTTGCTGACACCGCGCTGCGAAGTCAGCGACAACTCGATACGAGTGTATGGGAGAGTTCTCAGATGCGTGAGCTGACAGCAAATGGCTCGGATAATTTTAAAATCAGCAGGAATATAATAGTCAGGCGGGAGATGAATGTATTTTCCCACTCGCGATATAATTAGTTTGGTTTGGAGGTCAAGTTGGCGAATTGTGGCAAAGATGTCCTTGAAGTGTGAAGAAAACAGAAAGAGTAATATCAGAGCTCAAATAACTCTAAAATTTAACTATATTTATTTATTGAACGGCTTTTAAGCCGCGGAATCGGAGAGAACATGGCATAGTTTGCATTATGTACAAATACTGCGAATACAGACTTTTGCCTAGTACCTCTTGGACGCACGCTAAGCTTAATTTGATTTAGGAGATCAGGGCTAGTAAGAATTTTATATAACAGGACCAGATCAGTAATTACCCTTCTATCACTAAGATTTATTAATTTTAGCCTTTAACATAATACATACAGCATCTAATATAAAAAATACACTAGTGAATACTCTCTCTCTCTCTCTCTCTCACACCCTTATCCGCACATAATGGTGCATAGGGCACTACATCGTATGGAAGTAGTGTAATCTTGATCGTTAAAATACTCGAAGGAAAAGTGATCAGCCTTCCGCTTCCGCTTCCAGTCCAGGGTCATATTTAATAAATATTAGACTGAAAAATCACTAATATTTATTTTGACCCTCTAGGGAATCGAACCTGGGACCTCCAGCATGGTAGCCTTGAGTGCTGACCATTACACTCATAGAGAAACAAACAGTCTTAAGCATAGAATAATAATAAAATAACAATTAGTAAGCACTGGTAAATACACGTCTCCTTCACACACTAGCAGCGAGCAGCGAGAGAGTGAAACACAACGTTTAAATTTATCCATTATAACATGGAGAAGAAATGCTGAGAGAGTACAGACTTTGAGGTGGATAACAATATATTAAATAAATCAATACTTTTAAAAGCATTGGTTAACATGTGAAGCCGCGGAATGGGAGAGAACATGGCATAGTTTGCATTATGTACAAATACTGGGAATACAGATTTTTGCCTAGTACCTCTTGGACGCACGCTAAGCTTTATTTGATTTAGGAGATCAGGGCTAGTAAGAATTTTATATAACAGGACCAGATCAGTAATTACCCTTCTATCACTAAGATTTATTAATTTTAGCCTATAACGTAATACATACAGCATCTAATATATAAAAAATACACTAGTGAATACTCTCTCTCTCTCTCTCTCTCTCTCACCCTTATCCGCATATAATCGTGCATAGGGCACTACATCGTATAGAAGCATTGTAATCTTGATCGTTAAAATACACGAAGGAAAGGTGATCAGCTTTCCGCTTCAGGTACCAGTCCAGAGTCATATTAAATAAATATTAGACTGAAAAATCACTAAAATTTATTTTGACCCTCTAGTGAATCGAACCTAGGACCTACAGCACGGTAGCCTAGCGTGCTGACCATTACACTACGGAGGCGGACACACTAATAGAGAAACAAAAAGTCTTAAACATGGAATAATAATAAAATAGCAATTAGTAAGCACTGGTAAATACACGTCTCCTTCACACACCATCAGCGAGCAGCGAGAGAGAGTGAAACACAACGTTTAAATTTATCCATTATAACATGGAGAAAAAATGCTGAGAGAGTACAGACTTCAAGGCAGATAACAATATATTAAATAAATCTATACTTTCAAAAGCATTGGCTAACATGTGAAGCCGCGGAATGGGAGAGAACATGGCATAGTTTGCATTATGTACAAATGCTGGGAATACAGATTTTTGCCTAGTACCTCTTGGACGCACGCTAAGCTTTATTTGATTTAGGAGATCAGGGCTGGTAAGAAATTTATATAACAGGACCAAATCAGTAATTACCCTTCTATCCCTAAGATTTATTAATTTTAGCCTCTTCATTTTGCAATTATAATCTAACTCAACAATGGGTATATTTAGTTCAAAATTATTGTATCGAAGGAACTTGTGTTGTTCTCTCTCTACACTGTGTGTATATCTACATATCGTAGTCATACAGGAGAAAGTGACCAAGTGCATTTTTTGCCAAAACGTGATCATTGAATATTTGATATCTTACTAGCTTAATATTGCCATGAAAAAAATCCCAAAGGATTTTTAACTTGGAAGTATGGTATACTGATTTGTTAAAAATGACCAACAGCGCTGGTGTTTATTTTCTTGCCAAGCAAAAGTGACTTAAATGACCCTCCTGAACATTTTACGTTTTGGTAGTTGGTCACTTTCTCCTGTACGACAACGATATATCAGCACGTTAATCTTTTGTATGCTAGCGACATGTTATTTATTACTTTACAACATTTTGAAAGTGTCCAAATACTTGTTCACACAATCTGGATTATCTCCAATTACAGGAGTCATCATCATCTTTTGAGATGTCAAAAAATAATATGAGAATAACTCCTGTAATCGGAGATAATCCAGATTTTGTGAACAAGTATTTGGACACTCAAAACGTTTTTCATTTCCCTCTAATAAAGGTGATATTACCATAATCAGAGAGCGAGACAATTAGACTAGTTGATTTTCATTTGATCCGATTTCCAGCTTTTTGCTTATCGGATGGCTGCCGTCAGTCGGCGCTTGAACGCGCGTTGGAAAGGAAATTTCTTCTATGACTCAGCTGACGGCACATGCTGCGTACTACGATTTCCATACAAATTATGAACTGTTGCGTGTAATTTTTTAACCCATCCGCAAATCAGTTTTTTTCAAAACATGTATATAAAGACAATAATTGAATGTATCCCCGCAAGTAAGAAAGTTGCCCCGCCCGGAGGGGAGGTGATATGGTTTGTCAAACAATGAGGAGCTAATATTTTGCACCTGATAAAACGAGAACAAACATGTAAATAATCTTTAAATTCAGAAAAAGGTAGCACGCACTACAGATTGGTTTTTGTGGTTTTAAATCAGTCCGACCAATGATAACGCTCTCGTGTTTGAAGCGTGAAAGGCGTTCAAATTCAACCGAGTTATAAAAATAATCTCATACAATTATAACTTTTACTGTTTTACCAATGAATATGGTACATATAACTATTATGCACGTATTTTATCGTGTGTCTAGATCAGAAATGTGATAAATTAATAAGAAAACTTGAACAAATAACTCAATAAAACATTAGTCCTGGGATGTAAAGTTTTGATTTCTAACTGATTTTAATTAATATTACAATCAAAATGATAATTTTATCCTTACAGGGACATCTTTGGTCAAGTCGCCCACTCCTTTAAAGAACGTCATAAATCAAAAATCGTCAATTTTCAGTTGTGCATGTTTTCGGAATGTCCAGAAAATGTACTATATCCTAGCAAAAGAGGCACATTTGTAACTTAATATTTACCCGCTACAGGGCAGAAAGTGTTGTATTTGCATTACGAAGAAAATGTATTGTTTAATTATTTTTAATAAGTATATGGTAATTATTATTCAAAAGGAGAAAAAACCTTCAGGTTTTACCTAAAAAGATTTGTTGCACAGTAAAAAGTTGAAAAAGTGGCTATATATTGATTTTTAATACATTGTGTTATATTTTGAAACTTTAAAAACGTTCTCCTGAAAAATCAAGTATTTTGATTTATGACGTTCTTGAAAGGAGTGAGCGAAGTGTCGTCAGTAAATTTGTACAAAAATTATAAAAAAATAATGCATTACAAAAAGCCTTATTTACTGATTAGTAGATATCGCACTAAAGTATCTTTATAATATGAACTACCACGGATGTGGGCGTGGCTTAACCTGCGGCTGTTATTCGAATGACAACACATACCTACCGCCAACGTTTGGCGGCTGACAGGCCGATGGGTTTATGATCAGTATAGGAAAGGTAGACTTACTATGCAATGCAGCAGCTCTTTCTTGTAAATCGGCCAGTCTGCCTTCTTGGCCTGCAAGGCCACGCCTGAAAAAGAAAGTATTAAAATTTTAATGTTTGGAAGTGAAACATGGAGTTGGCAAAAGAAGGATGAAAGTAGACTGAATGCAGTCGAAATGCGATCCCTCAGAAGAATGTGCGACAAAACGATGTATGATAGATGTGCAAATAGTGAAATAAGGAAGGAATGCAAAGCTGAGACAAGCATAATAAAACCCTTATCCGCACCCCAATGGTGCATAGGGCACTGCTTCATATAAACGCAGTGTTATCTTGATCGTTTACACATGAAGGAAAGGTGACCAGCCCTCCGCTTCAGGTACCAGTCCAGGGAAATATTAAATAAATATTACAGCGAAAAAATCACTTATATTTATTTGACCCCCCCCCCCTGGGAATAGAACCCGGGACCTCCACAACGGTAGCCGAGCGTGCTGCCACCTCCGTAGTGTAATGGAGACAAGCATTATCGATAAAATTAAGAAAGGCGTGTTGATATGGTTTGGACATGTAGAGCGAATGAGTGAGGAAAGAACGGTAAAACAAATTTATGAGGCGAATGTTATTGGGAAAAGAAGCAGAGGAAGACCGAGAAAAACATGGCACGATCAGGCATGCCAAATACTTGAAAGCGGTCAGGTTAGGAGTCGTAACAATCGGCGGGTATGTATGAGGAGTTGCATGAACGTGGAAGAGGCGAAGAATGTTTGCAAGGACATGGTGGTGTGGCGCTCTATTCTCTAACTCAATGTGTGTGATTCTAATCCAGGATTCGGACCTCACATACTAATAAAAGAGTTTCTGCTCAGTAAAAATATTCTTTTCATCTCACCAATAGATGTCTCTAGTGAAGTGCTAGTGATTCAAGATAATTGTTTCAAAATTGGTTCATATATATAGAACATCCAAGAATTTGAGTAGTGTGGTTGTCAATAATGGGTAGAAAAGGTGAATGTTACACGTGTATAAAGTGATCACTCAAACCAGTCTATGACGGTCGTCAGCCCCGTAAATGCCCAGAATTATTATTCATCTTTGATGAGATGTCAAAAAATTATATAAAATATAAGTTTAAGTATTAGTAAAAGCTTAATTAAACCTCTTGTCCGGAGCATTCTGCGAAAGTGATCACTTAAACCAGCTTGTGACGGTCGTCAGCCCCGTAAATGCCTTCCGTATATTACGCAGACTTCCATATTCTTCTTCATCTTTGATGAGATGTCAGAAAATATTACAAATGTGTATATTTAAAAAAATTATCAGAAGAAACCCTTCTATGTAGTTTTTTACGTACTTGAAGTTTCAATTTATAATATGTAAAAACTGTACGGCTCTCCAAATTTAAAACACAGTAAGGGACATTTTTTTGTAGTAGGTTTTTTTTGCATTTATGGACTAAGTAGACTTTACTTAGTCCAAAAATGCGAAAAAAAACCTACTACAAAAAAATGTCCCTTACTGTGTTTTAAATTTGGACAGCCGTGTACTGTCCTTGTTTTTGTACGTACTTAATTATTTATTGTTTTTTTTTCAACACCTTCCCACGTTTTCTTGGAAAATCATATTAAAAATACCTCTTTCGTATGTTCATAAGTGGACTAACGCACGTGCAATGCCTTCTATATGCAAAACAAAATATGTACCTTATGCTATAAGTATAACATTTATTCGAATTGTAAGTCATATATCGCTCACTCCTTTCAAGAACGTCATAAATCGAAAATCGCAAATTTTCAGTTGTGCATGTTTACGGAATGCCCAGAATATGTACTATATCCCAGCAAAGGCGGCATATTTTTAACTTAATATTTACCCGCTACAGGGCAGAAAGTGTTGGTTTTGAATTTCGAAGAAAAGGTATTGTTTAAGTATTTTTTTCAAATATACTAAATATTTTTCAAATGGATAAAAAACCATCAGTTTTCATCTCAAAAGATCTGTTGCACAGTAAAAAGTTCATTAAGTGGCTTGATATTTATTTTTAATACATTGTGTTATATTTTTAAACTTTAAAAACGTTCTCCTGAAAAATCATTATTTTTGTTTTATGACGTTCTTGAAAGGAGTGAGCGATATATCATCTGCTCAAATTTTAAGCTTAAATAATAAAAATGAAAATGATGTTTTCTGGCGTTTCTCATGTGTGTGATTATAAATCCAGGATTCGGACCTCACATACTAATAAAAGAGTTTCTGCTCAATAAAAAGCTTTTTTTCATCTCACCAATAGATATGTCTACTGAAGTTCTAGTGATTCAAGAATACTGTTTCAAAATTGGTTCATATATATATAGAACATCCAAAAATTTGAGAAGTGTGATTGTCAATAATGGGTAGAATTGGTGAATGTTACACAAGTGTAAAGTGATCACTTAAACCAGCATATGACGATCGTCAGCCCCGTAAATGCCCAGACGTCTTCTTCATCTTTGATGAGATGTCAAAAAATAGCATAAAAATATAATTTATGTATTAATTTTAAATCAAACACAGATTTTTTGAGTCTACTAAGTTGTATTTTATTAACAAAAAACACATAAAAAATTATATTGTGACAATTGTTTCGCCTTGTTAGGGCATTATCAAACGAATATGAAGATCAAATGGACTACGGTCCTTATGTAGCTATACAATTCTAAGTGACAGTTTTAACATGTGCAGTAATAATTTATGGGAGACAACAGTCGCTAATGGGGGATGTAGGTATGTACCCTTATATTTGTTTTCTGGGAATGGAAGAATTTATTGACATGGCCATATTTTAGAGATTTTAATACAATTGTTGGTAATATTATTTTTAAGAATTTTTATATGTAGATGTAATTATTAGTTTATCAATAACGCATCATGCAAGCGTTATTGATAAACTAATAAAAATATAAGTTTAAGTATAAGTCTGGACCATTCTGCTATATAGAAGAGAAACGTGGACTTTCGGGTCGGCAAACAGGTATTTAAATATATAAATATATATATATATATATATATATATATATATATATATATATATATATATATATATATATATATATATATATATATATATATATATATATATATATATATATATATATATATATATATATATATATATATATATATATATATATATATATATATATATATATATATATATATATATATATATATATATATATATATATATATATATATATATATATATATATATACATATATATATATAACGTGGTAATATTTTTCTTTGTAAAATGGGTGTAAATAATATGTAATGTGGGTGTATAATAATAAAATAAACAATGTGTTGCTTTGTAATTAAAGAAACGACAATAAAAGTTTATTCTCAATTAATCTTTACAATAATTTTTATATCTATCTGATTCTGACAGTAAACAATATTATCGGAAGTCTTTTGTTTTATTCTGAGCGACGCATGCGACATCTGGTGGTAGAACTGTTTTGTGTAGGTACTATTTGTAAGTACTTAATAAAATGTATAGGTAGGTACCTAGTTATATATATATATATATATATATATATATATATATATATACATATATATATATATATATATATATATATATATATATATATAAGTTGCCATAGGAAATTCTCCTTGTCAATAGGCATACTAATAATGTACAAGGATTTATGGCATATTTAATTTATATATCTAAAAATGATGATGGTAGTGTATAGTTCATAATAAGTGAATGAAGTTTGATCCCTAAACACAATACAGTAGATACAACAACACAATTGGCACAATGGATTCAATATCTTACACCAAACAAGATTCGTCACATAGCTCATTTACTAGTCTTATTCGTCTAGTCATATTTTCTAAATAAGACACCACTAAATCCGATGGATCTTTATGTCCTATTGTCTCATCAATTTTTGTCAACTTAATATCCCCAAATCATAATGATAACATGGAGTTGGCAAAAGAAGGATGAAAGTAGACTGAATGCAGTCGAAATGCGATCTCTCAGAAGAATGTGCGACAAAACGATGTATGATAGATGTGCGAATAGTGAAATAAGGAAGGAATGCAAAGCTGAGTTAAGCATTATCGATAAAATTAAGAAAGGTGTGTTGAGATGGTTTGGACATGTGAGGAAAGAACGGTAAAACAAATTTATGAGGCGAATGTTAGCGGGAAAAGAAGCAGAGGAAGACCGAGAAAAACATGGCACGATCAGGTATGCCAAATACTTGAAAGTGGTCAGGTTAGGAGTCGTAACAATCGGCGGGTATGTATGAGGAGATGCATGAACGTGGAATAGGCGAAGAATGTTTGTAAGGACAGAGTGGTGTAGCGCTCTATTCTCTCTGCCTACCCCTGCGGGGAAGCGGCGTGATGGTTAGTTAGTTAGTTAGTTTTTAATACCTCCTTGAGCAGATTCTGTTTCCGATTTCAATGTTTCTTTTTTTTTTAAATTGTAGGGCTTGTAGGGAACAACGAGTATCTAACAGGGCTGGGGAGTCTAGATGCTTACTAGGCTGGGCCGTTTTCACTTTTTTTCGATTTCTTAACGGGCACAGCAATCAAAAGGTGCCGAATAGTCCTTAAAAAACACGTGCAAAATATGAATTCATTATGATAACTCTCTCTGCCTCCGGATTGATGTCAAAGTTTCATTTTTGTGATTTTCTAGGTAAATTCCAGTTTGGATTCCAACCAAAATGTATAATTTTGCTATACATACGTCAAACCGTCAAAATGTATAATTTTTTGTCCGCCTCCGTAGTGTAATGGTCAGCATGCTCGCCTACCGTTCTGGAGGTCCCGGGTTCGATTCCCAGGGGGGTTTAATAAATATAAGCGATTTTTTCACTCTAATATTTATTCAATATTACACTGGACGATATTAATCGATCGAGATAACACTGCGTTTATATGAAGCAGTGCCCTATGCACCATTGGGGTGCGGTAAGGGATTTATTATATACATACGTCATGATTTCAGATCATTATTGTGTTATTTAAGGGGTGGGCGGGTAAAGTTTGGGAACACCAGCACATTTGTGAGCGCTTTCCAGAATAGCTCAGACCAATAAAACGAGCAGTAAGTAAGCATTGCTTACTCAATAAAGTAACGCAGGCCATAATATAAGACATCCAGGCCTATTGGAAGCTGTCCCACCGTATGCCCAGATCTGATACAGAAGCATCTAGGCTTCCTGACAGACCTTCTCTATAATAATAAGCGAGGTACATTGAGAGCTGTCCCACCGCATTCCCAGACCTGATACAGAAGCATCTAGGCTTCCTGACAGACCTTCTCTATAATAATAAGCGAGGTACATTGAGAGCTGTCCCACCGCATTCCCAGACCTGATACAGAAGCATCTAGGCTTCCTGACAGACCTTCTCTATAATAATAAGCGAGGTACATTGAGAGCTGTCCCACCGCATTCCCAGACCTGATACAGAAGCATCTAGGCTTCCTGACAGACCTTCTCTATAATAATAAGCGAGGTACATTGAGAGCTGTCCCACCGCATTCCCAGACCTGATACAGAAGCATCTAGGCTTCCTGACAGATCTGCTCTTGCTAAGCAATTTTTTTAAACTAAGTTACGAAATTTATTGAAAATGAGAAACAATATAAAATTGTATCCCGATTTTACTGTGAATTTACATTTAAAAGCTTTCAATATACCTGTCACTGCCAATCTAAATAAATACAAGTTTGTAAGTCCCTCACCAAATTTTCTAGAAGTACCCCGGTGTAGGTAGTGAAAGGGATAAATATTTAGTTCAATTAGCCAGCTAGATCCGATTCCGACCCGACACTGGCCGCTACACAGACGCCTACAACCCCGACCAGCACAGCAGACAGACACGGAACAGTGTAAAGATATTTGCAGAAAATGCTCAGTCATCGCATTTCTCACTCAATTATAATTCATCGACAGTCATTATAAATATTTTAACCCACGAAGAAGAAAAAGCAATTAGTGTCGGGTTGTGGTCCCGTGGTTAGTGTCGCGGACTCTTGACTCAGAGTTTCTCGGTTCGAACCCACTCTACCACAATTTGATACCTATTTCTAATAATGAGCCGCTTAGGCACACAGAAGAATTTTTGTACATAATAAAAACACAAATATTTCTCTTTTAAAACAAAAAAAAATCATTTCTATGCGTTCAAGTATCGAAGCAGAACTTCGAGAACTTCGCGGAACTTCAAGACGCCGGACTGACCTGGGAGGAAGCCAAGGAGATGGCGCGTGACAGAGTGACTTGGAGACGTCTTAGGGAGCGAACATGGAATGAAGAGGAAGACGCAGGAAGCAATAGCCGGCAGCACATTTTTTGTGATATAGGAGGTTGTGCAAATATGTCATCGACTTTTAAAACCGCTTTGGGAAATTCCTCGTGATTGCGTCAACGCTCAACAAAGACATTTTTGTCGCCAAATTTGAACCAAAAATAACTTATAACATCAACATGTTTTAAAACAATACGCATGTAACAAAGACTTGTAGTTTGGATCATTGAACCAACTGTTGCCATTGTTTTAAGTCTCTATCTCCATTTGTCTTTGAACTCCACCGAGCTTCTTCTTCTTGGTGTCGGCAATGTGGTTAATTTTAAACAGAAATCAGCAACTACAATAACTATACTTAATAATGATTAAAGAAAACACTTCGTTTTTACCACTTCAGTTTTATTATAGACTACATGTTTCAGAAGTTAAACTTCCATCATTCAGGTCTGAATTTAAAATATAAAATATAAAATTGTTCTATAAATGAGGAGAGAGGAAAGTAAGGGGAAGGGGTTAGTCAAGGGACGGAGTTTGAAAACAAAGAAAAATGGAAAGCAATGGTGAAGAATTTAGAAACAAAATATTATTTAATAAATTATTATTAGAATTCAGGTTTTTTTGTATTTCTAAATTTTCAAGATAATTCATAATTTGGCCTAAATATGGAACAAGGTGTAATAATTTTAATTTATGAGAGTGAAATGAGTGATTAGCATCTATTATGTGATTTGCAAATTCCGAAAAATAATTACTAACAAGACCGCTATGATGTTCTTTAATTCTAATCTTTAAATTTCTCGCAGTTTGGCCAATATATATTTTCTATCACAATCTCCACACGAAATTTCATAAACACCACTTTTTTGTAATAAATCAATTTTAGATTTTGAGTTATCGAGGATTTTATGTAAATTATTATTTGTATAATATGCAGGTTGGATATGGGAGGGTAAGATTTTCGAAATATTTTTAGTTATTGAACCCGTATATAAAATTTTTCGCCAAGATTAATTTTTGATTGAATCATTATTAGGAGCTGAATATATAATAATAATATTTACTTAATAATTTTCTTCACAGCCTCAATGCACCTAAATATCTGGCTGAAAAATTTATATACCTCTCAGATCATGGTCTATCACTTGGTTCTTCCCAAGTAAGGACACTTTCCATTCCTCGCCATAACACATCATTCTTCAGTAATTCCTTCTCTGTCCAAGCGGCCAGACTATGGAATGAACTACCTCTCCGCGTAAACAAGTGCACCTTCTTTAATAACGTTTAAGAAACGTTTAATACATTACTATCTATTTAGAGCAGTTTTTGACATCTCAACAAAGATGAAAAAGAATAAGGAAGCCTGGGCATTTACATATAAATGATATATTTAATATATATAGTTTTCATGTATATAGTTTAAATATATATAGTTAGTATTTAATATATATATATATATATATATATATATAGGCCTTCTTGTTCTTCTATTACTAACCACACTCGCCTCATAAATTTGTTATTTCTCCATTGATTCGATACACACGCCCAAACCATCCCAAGCCACTTTCCTTAGTTTGCTGGATAGTGCACATCTCAGCCTTGCACCCTTTCCTTATATCACCATTGGAACATCTACCATACATGGTCTTGCCGCACTGAGAGATGGCATCCCGACTGCATCCAGTCTACTCTCATCCTTCCCAAACCATCCCAAGCCGCCTTCCTTAGTATGCTGGATAGTGCTCATCTCAGCCTTGCACCCTTTCCCCAGTCGGAACGAAATCTCTCAGTGCGACAAAACCATGTATGGTAGATGTTCCAATGGTGATATAAGGAAAGGGTGTAAGGCTGAGATGAGCACTATCGATAATATTAAGAAAGGTGTGATGAGATGGTTTGGACATGTGGAATGAACGGGTGAGGAAATAACGGTAGAAGGCAGAGAGGATGAAACGCCACACCACTCTGTCTTTGCAGGTATTTTTCGCCTATTCCACATTCATCATTAAAGACGATCGTACTGAGTTGTGCCCTATCTACGCTTGTAAGTATTTCAAGCGCTTGATTATCCCTCTTTTTAAGTTTTCCTCGGTCTACCACTGCTTCTATTTAAAAATATAACCATCTCGACACACCTTCGTTAGTTTGATGGATAATGCTTATCATTTCCTTATTTCACCATTCTCCTGAGTCCGCCTGCCTCCGTGGTGTAATGGTTAGCGTGTTTAGCTACCGTGCTGGAGGTCCCGGGTTCGACTCCCAGGTGGGTTGAAAATAAATATTGGTGATTTTACAGTCAAATATATATTTAAAATAACCCTGGACTGGTTTCTGAAGCGCATGAGTGACCAATTTGCCTTCGTGTAAGTTACGATCAAGATAACATCGCGTCAATACGATGCAGTGCCCTATTCACCATTGGGTGCGGGTAAGGGTTAGCAGAAGAGATTCTGAGTCTACATTAATCTTCTAACCCTTTAGCAGTGTTATCCGGATCATTAAATACACAAAGGAAAGGTGATCAGCCTTCCGCTTCAGGTACCAATTCATTGTAATATTAAATAAATATTAGACTGAAAAATCACTAATATTTATTTTGACCCTCTTGGGGATCGAACCCGGGACCTCCAGCATGGTAGCCTAGCGCACTAACCACTACACTATGGAGGTGAACATTAATCTTACTTCGTGTTAAACTTCCATACATTAGTATCGGGACTCCTAAAATAGTAAAAATATGCAAATAAACTTACATAAGTTGCTTTTCCACAATTTTAAGTAGATCAGAGTACGCTGATTCTTCTTCTTTTTCCGTTTCTTCCTCTTCTTCACTTTCCACTATTTCTCGCTTCCTAACTTCTTCAATCACTTGTTCACTATCGAATATCGCTTTCTTTTTCGTCCCATCTCCCTCGTCACTACTTTCACCCGTTTCACTGTCGTCACTCTCCGTTTCTTCGTATTCTTCGTCTGAGCTGTCTTCATCGTCTACCTTGTCTATAGTTTCTTTGACTTCTATTATTCTTTTGAATGGATCTTTTTCGGAATCTGATTCCGTTTCTGATTCAGATTCTGAACTCTGTTCCGGGCTCAGCTCTTCCACAGTTACGGGGATGTCGGCCATTGTTTCTAGTCCCAGATGCTCGTTATTTTCGATTTCAAGAGCGTCAGTGTACAACTCTTCATCGTGGCTTTTGGTGCTGGCCAATTTGTCGGTTTTGCGAGGCAATACGTCTTCAGCTCGACAGCAAAAGGGTTTTCCGACTGCCTCGTCGGAGCTGCTCGCGTCCGCGACCATTTCGTACTCGGGGTCTGGCACTTCTTCGTTATCAACTTTGTCCAGGTCGAATTCTACATCTTCGTCTTCTACTTCGTCCAGCGATGCGAAGGACTCGTCGACTACAGAGTCTTCCTCTTCGCACGCATCGTCTTCGACCTTGTCGCCGTCGTCGAAATTAATCACGCTGTGGAATGTCACATGTTTCTTACTCGCTAGTCTCCCCTCTTCCGCTATACTCTCCTTCAGGATATTTTTCAGTCTTTTGGTTTCACTGTTGTTAGACTCGGGCATTTCGTCTATTGCTGTCGCAGCCTCCGGGCCAGTTTTCGCGTCGTCTTCGATCTCTCGGTCAGAGATGTCGGAACATTTGTCACTAATGCTGGAAACCTGTTCGCATTCTTCTCCCGACGCGACCGTATCGAACTGCGCGTTTTCGCAAACTGTCGCCTTGAGATCCGCGATTGTGATAGGCTCGCTTGTCACCCCGCCGAACGGAGAGACGTAATCCTTGTCGTCGGGTGTATTTCGGGAATTTAAAGTTACGTTATTAACTCGCTTTTCTTTGTCTCCGTTCGCACTTTTGACTTGCTTACTGTCCGTAGCACCCATCTCGCTTTCTGAATGATCTTTATCGAGTAAACAGTCTGTATTTTCAGAATGGGTTGTGTTTTGGGTGGTGGTCCGATTTATGTTATCGGCGATATCGATCGAGTCGTCTATTTGTGTATTCGTTTCTATTTCTGCAGTGTTTACTCCATCGCGTTGTCGCGTGTTATTATTACACGTTTCCTCGACCGAATCCGCGGAGCTATCATCGCTCGCTCGGGTGTCGCATTTCGCGATGGCCCCACTCGACTGGAGCGAGGAGTCCGCGTCGCTTCCCACGGGCTTGGCACGGCTCCCGGCGGCCGCGCGCGTCACGACCCCCCGCGCTCCGGGCCCCCTGTCCGCGGGTGTCGCCGCCTGACCCCCGCCCGTCCCTCGCGGTCTCTCGCGCGCGCTGGCGGACCTCTGCAAGTCCACCGTTGTCTCCTCGCCTTCTCGATCGTCGTCTTCCTGGTCCTCGGCGTCCAGGACAGCTCCCACCTTCGACTTCTGCCCGTTGAACGACCACGATCTTCTATTGTTGTTATCTGCGCGGTTCTTCTTACCTTTGAATCTTTTTTTTCTTCCGCCGGCCATGATGTCTAAGAAGGTTTTCACGCCTGTTTTAGAAAGATAAGATTCGTCCTTTTTGTAGGTCAAACTGTCTCGCGGTAGCAATAGATTGACGACTTCCTTACTGGTCCTTGAATCCTTACAGAGCGCATCGTCCCTGTTCAGTCGTTCGAAGCGATCCAAAGTATAACTTCCATCCCTCTGGCTTCTGGGGTTTTCGCAAACATCGAACAGTTCGCTCGTGACTCTCCTGCGCGGCGCGTGTCCGGAGTCACGTGTGATAACTGCCTTTAGATCTGTCCCTCTGTTGATATCTTCGCGTGTTGGGCTCTTGACAGCTAGCGCAGGTCCGACCTTCGAGTTCGTATCGTCCGTGTCGCGTGCGTCCTTAGCGCTATCGTCCAATCTACTGGTAACTTTTTCTACTCCGGTATTTCGGGAGATCGTAACGGCGGCCACCTGTTGGCCGTTCTGTACCGGCTTCTCAGCGCCGGCTGGGGAGCTTCCACTGCGCTTCCGGTCATCTTTCTCCTTGTCTTGGTTCCACTTGGACCCGACCTTCTTGCGGAAGTAGTTGAGCATCACTGGAGCCGACTACGTCAGTCTGGACTATTTCAAGTGCGAAGAGAGGGGCTATTTCGGGGCGAACACTTGTAGACTTTACGCGGATTTATATTTAACCGGAACATTTAGTAACTGAAGCACTTCACCGCGAACACTAATATAAACACCAATTAAGAAGATACCAAATGTACCATGCGAGAAAACAGACATACGTAAAGGTCATAATAAATGATTTAAGACCGTGCGAGAGCCAACATAAATAAACATTCCTTTAAAGATGTTCGCGTTATGAGTATTTTTTCAAATTAAGCTAATGTACATTTATGATGCGATGTATATTTATGTAATGTAAGGCTGAACGAGGAACAGTTGAAAAGATTAGGAAGAGTTCTTTACGGTGGTATGGACATGTGGAGCGAGTGGATAACGAGAGAATGACTAAGAAAATATATGTGGCGAATTTGAGAGGGAAAACAGAACGAAGACGACCGAAAAAGACTTGGCACGATCAGATCAATCAGAACCTAAAATCTGGCGGTGTGAAAAGTCTGCGTAATCGGAGGGCGTGTATGACTCGATATATGGATGTGAAGGAGGCGAGGAGTGTATGTCAGGACAGAAGAGTGTGGCGTTCCATCCTCTCTGCCTGCCCCTGCGGGGAAACGGCGTGATGGTAGTAGTAATAGTAGTAGTACATTTATGATACCGTAGCCCCGTTCTACGGTATATTAATATGACATTCATTATGATGACAGAGCTAAGAAAGAGTTACGGTAATATTTTACGAAAATAGTGCCATATAAATTTTACAAAATTACCATGATAATGACGACAGTTATGTAGGCGACCGCTAGATAACTGTCCAAAGTCTTCATATGTAGTTGGGAAGTTAAGACAGGTGGCTAGGATGTGTGAAGAGCAGTATATATGGGAGAGTAGGCCCGAGAGTCTACATAGCATGTATGGCTAGAAGCTAGGACTGTATGCCAGGGTCAGGAGTGCAGAAGTCAGAAGGGGTGTGCAGCTGAGGCAGGTATAGTTGGGAAGATCAAGGGTCTATGAGATGGTGTAGCCATGTGGGGGGTATAGTTAGAGCAGTATATATGGGAGAGTAGGCCCGAGAGTCTACATAGCATGTATGGCTAGAAGCTAGGACTGTATGCCAGGGTCAGGAGTGCAGAAGTCAGAAGGGGTGTGCAGCTGAGGCAGGTATAGTTGGGAAGATCAAGGGTCTATGAGATGGTGTAGCCATGTGGGGGATATAGTTAGAGCAGTATATATGGGAGAGTAGGCCCGAGAGTCTACATAGCATGTATGGCTAGAAGCTAGGACTGTATGCCAGGGTCAGGAGTGGAGAAATCAGAAGAAATCTTCTGCCATTTACATTTTATAATTTCTGGTGACACATGTTGGAGTTAGATACCCATTAAACGAACGAGTTGACGGATGGAAGGCGGATGAGAACCAAAATAAACCAAGTCAATAAAACGCATTTACAGTTTGTTATTCTCGTCGCTTAAAAATAAACTGACTTGCGTCACGCGACACATCCGGGAGTTAAGAGTTTCAGGAAAAAATAAATTGAAAAAATTAAATAAAATTAAAAGCGAAACATCGTTCGACTCTGTCCTATGTTGTTATGTATCCATGCCAAAAAAATGGAGATCGATATACAATTTGATAATATGTGTCTTGTTTGGGGAGACGTAGTGTCTTTTTAAATTAGAAAATATTGGTTGGCCAGTGAAAATTTTTGAAAAAGAGATTTACAATCAAATCCTAATCGAAATGCTAACTTCATAATCAAGCCAGTCAAGCTTAAGGGAAAAGTCTACCAAACAATTGTTAGACCCGCACTACTCTATGGCTCCGAATGCTGGACGATGTACAACACCTACTCTAGGCAACTAATAAACTGCTGAAATGCGAATGCTCAGATGGTCACCTGGAGTGTCCCTTAGAGACAAAATAAAGAGTTCACGCATTTGTGGAAGCCTGGCTGTAACAGGCATCAATAGTAAGGTAGAGGAAAGGCAATTGGAGGTGGTATGGGCACATAAGAAGCAGAGAACCTGATCATATTGTAAACCAGGCGATCGCCATGGATCTTCCTCAAAAGACATCTAGAGGAAGACCAAAAATCATGGATGCTGCAGAAAGATAACATGATTTGAAGACATGACTTAGGTGACGTTGTATATGACAGAAGGACCTACAGCCAGAGGGCGAGGAGAGCTGACCCCAACAGTCTGCAAAGACGATAAGTTGGGATGGAGCAAGAAGAAGAAGTAAGAGTTTTGACATTCATTTCAACGCAGAAGCGGGGCCTATGATCTGCCAAAGGCTGGTAAAGTGATCACTTTACACTCGTGCGACATTCACCATTCTACCCATGATTGGCAACCACACGACTATTTTTTTTGAAACTCCAGATAAATCGATCAATCTCGCGACACAGTATAAGTCGTGAGTTCACAACACCCATCTATGTTGGAATAAGGAAAGCTTTTATATAGCTGAGACTGTTTTGTTAGTGTACAAGATCAGAACCCCGGATTACATTCACATACTGAGAACCGCCTGAAAACACGTTTGATCACCTTTGCACACTTGTGATATTTACCATTCTACCCATGTTGACACTGCTTAATTTTTTCGGAACTCATAAATCTCGTATTGTTCCATGTTTGAGTTCATGACAGCATCTGTGGTTCCATATTTTTCCACCATATTCCTTCCACATCCTTCCTTTTCCATATTTTTCTTCGTCTGTGTTGAGATTCGCCTCAGTAGTGCTTTGGTAATCGTGTGTAGCTACAAAGACAGGTCCCGGGTTCGATTCCCAGGTGGGGTTGAAGATAAATATGAGTGATTTTAAATATTATTTTTTGACATCTCATCAAAGATGAAGAAGAATATGGAAGTCTGGGCATTTACGGGGCTGACGACCGTCATAGGATGGTTTAAGTGATCACTTTACACACGTGTAACATTCACCAATTCTACCCATTATTGACAACCACACTACTCAAATTCTTGGAAGTTCTATATATATGAACCAATTTAGAAACCTTGTTCTTAAATAATATGAAAATAGCTCCTGTAATTGGAGATAATCCAGATTTTGTGAACATGTATTTGGACACACTCAAAATGTTGTAAAGTGATTTTAAACATTAATGAATATGTAATATTAACCTGGATTGGTCCCTGAAGCGCAGGAGGGATCACTTTACCTTAGTAAACACTGCTCAAGATAACACTGCGTTAATACGATGTAGCGTTATCTTGATCCTATGCAACAATAGGCGCGGATAATGGTTAGAAAAAAATGTATTTTCACTAACTAACGAACAAATTTGTAAGCGTGTTTAGCTACCGTGCCAGAGGTCCCGGGTTCGATTCCCAAGGGGGGTGAAAATAAATATTAATGATTTTACACTAAAATATTTATTCAACATTACTCTGGACTGGACCCTAAAGGGCATGAGTTATCACCTTGCCTTTGTGTTGGCAACGATCAAGATAACACTGCGCTAATACGATACAGTGCCCTATGCACCATCGGGTGCGGACGAGGGTTTGAAGACTAACGAGTCAACAAGCCGCTCCCCCAAAGGGGTAGGCATTGTGAATAGAACGCCAAATAACTCATTTGCAAACAATTAAAGTTAGTTATACTTCTGAAATAGTGTGAAACATATATATATATATATATATATATATATATATATATATATATATATATATATATATATATATATATATATATATTTATACAAATATATATATATATATATATATTATATATATATATATATATATATATATATATATATATATATATATATATATATATATATATATATATATATATATATATTTGTATAAATATATATATATATATATATATATATATATATATATATATATATATATATATATATATATATATATATATATATTATACAAATATATATATATATATATATATATATAAATATATATATATATATATATATATATATATATATATATATATATATATATATATATATATATATATATATATATATATATATATATATATAAATATATATATATATATATATATATATATATATATATATATATATATATATATATATACATATATATATATATATATATATATATATATATATATATATATATATATATATATATATATATATATATATATATATATATATATATATATATATATATATATATATATATATATATATATATATATATATATATATATATATATATATATATATATATATATATATATATATATATATTAAAATCACAAATACTAATGATAACGAAGAACACTTGTATACGTTTTTTAATGCACTTTTTCAACCATCAAACATTCCCAAACTAGCCGGTTCAAAAGACGATACAGCGACTAGGGTGTGACGTCACGGGATTTCCGGAGTTTCCCGACGTTTGCCGACGTGTTCCGACGGCGCCGACAGCGGGTCGACGTTCTGGGAGCGAGTCGTCTCTCCCGACTGCTGGAATATCGGGAATTCATCCCGAAAGCACAAGTGGAGGGGATCAGGCGTTGTCTGGACGACTGCCATCTTTAAAACGAGATTTTCAATCAAATCTTATCGAAATGCTAACTTCATAATCAAGCCAAGCTAAAGGGAAAAGTCTACCAAACAATTGTCAGACCCGCACTCCTCTATGGCTCCGAATGCTGGACGATGTACAACACCTACTCTAGGCATCTAGAAACTGCTGAAATGCGAATGCTTCGATGGTCAGCTGGAGTGTTCTTTGAAGACAAAATAAAGAGTTCACGCATTAGTAGAAACCTGGCTGTAACAGGCATCAATAGTAAGGAAGAGGAAATGTAATTGGAGGTGGTATGGGCACAAAAGACGCAGAGAACCTGATCATATTAAGAACCTGATCATGAAAGACATCTAAAGGAAGACCAAAAAATCATGGATGCTGCAGAAAGATAACATGATTTGAAGACATGACTTAAGTGACTTGTATATGATAGAAGGACCTACAGCCTCGAAATCTCCTCTTCCTCAGGCCGTTGTATGAGGGATGAGAAATAGCAAGTTATAGGTATCATATTATAAGGAGGCGTGGAAGGTAAACATAGCATAGGAAGAAGGTGTATATCCTGGCTCGGCAACTTCGCGTATATCCTGGCTCCGCTGCAGCACTGAGGCGCTGCTCAGAGCGCCTGCAGACAGAGTCTAAATTGCCAATTCTACAATAAGATGAAAAAATACAATACAAATGTACTCACCAATAGCTGAAGAATTTGGCGAGGTCATAGCAGTCAAAAGGTCTTCTAACTTGGATGGGTTCCTCGGCTATTCCACTGTCCACATCTTCTTCTCCGTCCGAACTTCCGGAAGAGTCTTCCTCATCAGAGTCTTCCATTTCTTCTCTCGCCGGACTAAGGTCGGCGTCTCTCCCACTGTAATTGTTGCCCTCGAACGTGTTGACCACTTTTTCCACGTTGCTCGGGTCTTGAAACCCTTTGGCGTTGATAGCTTCCATGTCTTCTGCGACTTTGCCGAAAATTTTCGAGTATTCCTCGGTCTCCGCTTCGATTCGATCACTTTTGGAAATAATTTCACCCCGGTTCGCGTCGACTGAGTCATCGCAAGACATATCGTTTTCCAGATTACTCATTATTATTGAATTGAACAAAACCTTAAATGCTGAAACGATATTATGCTTTTCACAACTAAAAGCTAGCTAAATAACCACCACGCCGTTTCCCCGCAGGGTTAGGCAGGGGTAAAAGAACGCCACACCACTCTGTATCTGCACTCAATCATCACCTCTTCCACGTCTGTAAATCACTTCATTTAAACCCACGGATTATACAGGCCTGACCACTTTTAAGTATTTTTAATTAATGTTTTACTTAGTAAATACCACTATTTCTTAAATTCTACTGTGACACGTGTTTCGATGCATTCCGCATCATTTTCAAACACCGTATGTGAAGGTAATTCTAAATTTTAGAGTTGTGTCCTTGGGACGTTGACTGTTGAAGAGGGGGTAGTAGCTGTTTCTTATTTTTGTTTATTAATTTAATTTTTATTTTTAATTTTTATTTCTTGTCAGTGGGAACATTGACAATATGGGGGAGGCTTTAGTCATTGTCATATTGTTAATAATGGGTTTATTACTATTTATATTTTTATGAATTTCTGTTGTTTTAAAATGTTGCAGTTTATGGCTTTTCGCATGAATTATTTTTAGGATCTCTACGTTATTATGGTTAAATTTGTGATCATTTTCTATTAAATGGTTAGCGAATTCCGAAAAAAAAATTATTTCTTGAACATAATTCATGTTCCCTGATTCTTGTTTTGAATTTTCTGGAAGTCATACCAATATACGAGCTTCCACAGTCGTAGTTTAATTTATATATGCCACTATTGTCCAATATATTTTCAGGATAACTTTGTGTTTTAATAAATATAGTTAAATTATTTTACAATGATTAAAGAAAACACTTAATTTCACTCTCATAAATTAAAATTATTACACCTTGTTCCATATAAAGGCCAAATTATGAATTATCTTGAAAATTTAGAAATCCAAAAAAACCTGAATTCTAATAATAATTTATTAAATAAAATATTGTTTCAAAATTCTTCGCCATTGCTTTCCATTTTTCCTTTGTTTTCAAACTCCGTTTCTTGACTAACCCCTTCCCCTTACTTTCCCCTTTCCTTATTTATAGAACAATTTTATATTTTATATTTTAGTTATTATACAGACCTGAATGATGGAAGTTTAACTTCTGAAACATGTAGTCTATAATAAAACTCAAGTGGTAAAAAACGAAGTGTTTTCTTTAATCATTGTAATATGTCTTACCACAAAGTTAATGCCGAAACAATAAATAAAATAAATTATTTTAAGTGTAAAATGGTGGTTTTATATTATTAGGGATTTTTTTGGTTATTTTATGTGATACAACATTTTGAGTGTGTCCAAATACTTGTTCACAAAATCTGGAATATCTCCAATTACAGGAGTTATTTTCATATTATTTTTTGACATCTCATCGAAGATGAAGAAGAATATGGAAGTCTGGGCATTTACGGGGCGGGCGACCGTCATAGGCTGGTTGAAGTGATCACTTTATACACGTGTAACATTCACCAATTCTACCCATTATTGACAACCACACTACTCAAATTCTTGGAAGTTCTGTATATATGAACCAATTTAGAAACCTTGTTGTTGAATCACTAGAACTTCACTAGAGACATCTATTGGTGAGATGTAAAGAAGCTTTTTACTAAGAAGAAACTCTTATATTAGTATGTAAGGTCCGAATCCTGGATTATAATCACACACATGAGAAACGCCAGAAAATACCATTTTCATTTTTAATATTTTTAAGCTTATAATTTGACCAGACAATTTATTTACAACAAAAATAAATTGGCGGGGCGTCAGCCTCGTAAAAGCCCAGACCTCCATATTCTTCTTCATCTTTGATGAGATGTCAAAAAATAATTTTATGTGATGTTTTATTTATGAAAATGATTCTTATCCAGTTGGTTTTTACTTTTTCATTATACGTATCGGCTGATACTTTAAAACATAAAATAAGTATGATTGGTGCAGTGTCCTCCTATGTACCGCCGCACAGCGATAAGCTTCAAAGAAGAAGAGGAAAACTAAGAAGAAGAAGAAGATTTGACAGTACTTACATACAGTGCAATAGAATACTACAATCAAATGGTATTACATTCAGTTTGAACACCTTCAAATGGGGATCGGTGCCAATTAAGGTCTTCAAAAATTGAATCACTCGAAAAACGTCAACTGTATATTTTTCTTTTGCTGTTTTTTCGTTGTTTACTTCAGTCACTTATTTTCTTTCATATTTGTCAAGTTTTTCGGTTGTTTTTTCACACTCCTTGCCTTTTTTTATACTAGGTTTCAGAGCGCCCGTTGCATACTGGTCGGGCAGAGACGACTGTAGGCCCAGATGTCGTGGTCTATTTCCGTCCGAAGCGAGAGCACTGCACTTCGGCTAGATGCAATACCTCAGATCATCTCCAACTTTTCTTGTACCCAACTTTTTTTGTTAACTTAACTTAAAAATTGTGTTGTTATATATAAAACATGGCAGGAGTTGATAACCATGATTTGATACAATTTGGTTGAGCAATTAATTTAATTTGAGTGAATTTAAGTATTGTATGATATTAAAAATATTTTTAACAATTTGTATAGCCTCCCACCAGTCTGATGATGTCGGTAACGACGAAATCCGGTCGCTGGTCAAGTAAAAATAAAGTGGAAAAGCTAAAATTACTGGTTTTAATCTAATAATATATTTTATTTATTGTTTCGGCATTAACTTTGTGGTAAGACATGTTACAATAATTAAAGAAAACACTTCGTTTTTTACCACTTGAGTTTTATTATAGACTGCATGTTTCAGAAGTTAAACTTCCATCATTCAGGTCTGTATAATAACTAAAATATAAAATATAAAATTTTTCTATAAATAAGGAGAGGGGAAAGTAAGGGGAAGGGGTTAGTCAAGGGGCGGAGTTTGAAAACAAAGGAAAAATGGAAAGCAATGACGAAGAATTTTGAAACAATATATTATTTAATAAATTATTATTAGAATTCAGGTTTTTTTGCATTTCTAAATTTTCAAGATAATTCATAATTTGGCCTTTATATGGAACAAGGTGTAATCATTTTAATTTATGAGAGTGAAATGAGTGATTAGTATCTATTATGTGATTTGCAAATTCCGAAAAATAATTACTAACAAGACCGCTATGATGTTCTTTAATTCTAATCTTTAAATTTCTCGCAGTTTGGCCAATATATATTTTTTATCACAATCTTGACGCGAAATTTCATAAACACCACACAGTCTATAATAAAACTCAAGTGGTAAAAAACGAAGTGTTTTCTTTAATTATTGATACAATTTTGTTGAGCAATTAATTTAATTTGAGTGAATTTAAGTATTGTATGATATTAAAAATATTTTTTTACAATTTGTATAGCCTCCCACCAGTCTGATGATGTCGGTAACGACGAAATCCGGTCGCTGGTCAAATAAAAATAAAGTGGAAAAGCTAAAAATATTGGTTTTAATCTAATAATATATTAAAATACAATTCCAAAAAACGCCTGAAACATCATTATCTTACCTTAGAACCCTAACTGTCCATCTCCTCCTCCCCTGACCCCTCCTCTCTTCCTTAAGCTTGCTACCTGATTCTACCTATTTATCATTAGAATCCTAGAATACTTTTTAGTCTAATTGTTAATAATTGTTTTTTAGTTTTTTGATAAAATCTATTACATCAGACAATAATATGTATTAACTTTTAAAAACGACTGAGACATTACTATCTGTCATTAGTACCCTAACTGTCCATCAAACCTCCTCCCTCTACCTCCTTCCCTAAACTCCCTTCTTCCTTTGCCCTCCTTATTATCGTCTTTTGTTAATTTATGTTTCTTTTTAAATGTCAATTTGTAATTTATGTTTTTTTAAATGTTCAAGTACTATCTGCCCTCTGATTGCAAACGGCTATATATGGTATCAAACGTTTTGATCAATATCGCTAGTCCGTCTTTGGTCGGTCGGAAGATATTGCTTTTTAGCAATAAGCCCGCCAATGTACTTTTTATTTTCTGTACATGAAGTTTAAACAAATAAATAAATAAATAAAATGCAATTCCATCACGAAGTGTCAGTGGATAATATAAATTTATATCTCTCTATATTATATTCAGTATAATTTCGTCAACCAAAAAGTGGGTTCGCGACCCGAATTTTGAGAATCGCTGGAAAGCACTACACCACAGTCTATTATTGAATTCTAATGATATAATATTGTGTTTAATAATCCTATTCATTATTTATTGATGTTGAATAATCTCTCAGACAAATGTGCGGCGAAACCATGTACAATGGACGTTTGAATGGTCTTCTTCTTCTTCTTCTTATTGTAGCCTTACGGCCTGTTTTTAAGAGGGATTAGCCTCCTGCGACGTCGATTCCCAGCTATCGGCCCATCTCTTTGGTGGTCTGCCCGGGAGTCGTCTACCATGGGGTTGGCCGTACAATGCGATATGGGGGAGTCTGGATGGTTCCATTCTCCTCACATGCGCATACCATTGTCTCCTTCGTTGCCTTCCCCACCTAACGACATCTTCCATCTCGCATATTTCCCTGATCTTGGCATTTCTCAGTCTATCTCGAAGACTCTTGCCTGTTATGCTTCTCAGAGTCTTCATTTCTGACACTCTAAGCGTGTTTTTTGTGGCAGCTGTGTCTGCTCTACTTTGGATTCCAGACGTCATGATGGGTCGGACACAAGTTTTGTATATCTTGATCTTGCTGCCGATCTTCATCTCAGGTTTGAATGGTGATGGAAGCAATGCAAGGCTGAGATAAGTATTACCCGTCGAACTGAGGAAGGTGAGTTAGGATGACAGCGATGGAGTCAAAAATGCATGGACGTGAAGCATGGAGTTGGCAAAAGATGGATGAAAGCAGAGTGAATGCAGTCGAAATGCGATCCCTCAGACGAATGTGTGGCAAACCGATGTTCGATAGATGTTCGAATGATGAAATAAGGAAAGAATGCAAGGCTGAGATAAGCAATATCGATGAAATTAAGAAAGGTGTGATGAGATGGTTTGGACATGTGGAACGTATGAGTGAGGAGAGAACGGTCAAATTAATTTACGAAGCGAATAATGTAGTTGGAAAAAGAAGCAGAGGAAGACCGAGGAAAACTTGGCACAATGAGGTATGTCAAATACTTGAAAGCGGCCGGGTCAGGAGTCGTAATAATCGTCGGGTATGTATGAGGAGATGCATGAATATAGAACAGGCGAAGAATCTTTGCAAAGACAGAGTGGTGTTGCGTTCGATTCTCTCTGCCTACCCCTGCGGGGAAGCGGCGTGATGGTTAGTTAGTTAGTTTTGCACTGAAAAAACAAAAGACTTCAGATAAAAATATATTGTATTTGGTGAACTGTCATATTATATGTAATTTATAAAAGATTATTTTAGAAACTAAACTTTTATTGTCTTTTCTTTAATTACAAAGCAACACATTATTATTATATATATATATATATATATATATATATATATATATATATATATATATATATATATATATATATATATATATATATAAATATATATGTATGTATATATACATATATATATATATATATATATATATATATATATATATATATATATATATATATATTAGAAGAAAGAACGGTTAAACAAATTTATGAGGCGAATGTAGTTGGAAAAAGAAGCAGAGGACGACCGAGGAAAACTTGGCACAATCAGGTATGTCAAATACTTGAAAGCGGCAGGAGTCGTAATAATCGTCGGGTATGTATGAGGAGATGCATGAATGTAGAAGAGGCAAAGAATGTTTGCAAGAACGGAGTGGTGTGGCGTTCGAAACTAAACTTTTATTGTCTTTTCTTTAATTACAAAGCAACACATTATTATTATTATATATATATATATATATATATATATATATATATATATATATATATATATATATATATATATATATATATATAT
The DNA here is from genome assembly GCF_059751285.1 of Brachycentrus maculatus. Taxonomy (NCBI): domain Eukaryota; kingdom Metazoa; phylum Arthropoda; class Insecta; order Trichoptera; family Brachycentridae; genus Brachycentrus; species Brachycentrus maculatus. The sequence continues at coordinate 67,402 of NW_028281310.1, read as the reverse complement.
ATATATATATATAAATATATATGTATGTATATATACATATATATATATATATATATATATATATATATATATATATATATATATATATATATATATATATATATACATATATATATATATATATATATATATATATATATATATATATATATATATATATATATATATATATATATATATATATATATATATATATATATAAAATAACTAACTTCACCAAATACAATATATTTTTATCTGAAGTCTTTTGTTTTTTCAGTGCAAAACTAACTAACTAACCATCACACCGCTTCCCCGCAGGGGTAGGCAGAGAGAATCGAACGCCACACCACTCCGTTCTTGCAAACATTCTTTGCCTCTTCTACATTCATGCATCTCCTCATACATACCCGACGATTATTACGACTCCTGCCGCTTTCAAGTATTTGACATACCTGATTGTGCCAAGTTTTCCTCGGTCGTCCTCTGCTTCTTTTTCCAACTACATTCGCCTCATAAATTTGTTTAACCGTTCTTTCTTCTAATATATATATATATATATATATATATATATATATATATATATATATATATATATATATATATATATATATATATGTATATATATATGTATATATATATATATATATATATATATATATATATATATATATATTTATATATGTATATATATATTTATTTATATATATATATATATATATATATATATATATATATATATATATATATATATATATATATATATATATATATATATATATATAACTATATGTGTGTGTGTGTGTATCAGGCGCTGCTGATAAGCTGCTCTGATACATGTTTATCGTACTTATTTGTGTTGAAATTTTTTTTAAAACCTGTATTTAGATAACCGATTTCATTTAAATTTTAATCTACATGCATTTGATCTATAATCCTCGATTAATATTATAACTCATATGCTAACGTGCACTATCTCGAATCGCATTCATGATAACCGTCAACTTGCCGATTTTTAACATAACGAATTCCATCGGGCGCCTCCACGGCCCGACCTTGGTCGGGTACAGTAGTTGGCTGGTATCGGTATCGAAAATATTCAAAGTCATTCAATGATTCCTTCATTACATATCGCTCACTCCTTTAAACAACGTTATAAATCATAAAACTCGATTTTTCAGGAGATCGTTTTTAATGTTTAAAAATATAATTCAATGTATTAAAAATAAATATCAAGCCACTTATTGAACTTTTTACTGTGCAACAGATCTTTTTAGGTAAAACCAGAAGGTTTTTTCTCCATTTGAAAATATTAAGTTTAAAAAAAAAATTAAACAACACCTATTCTTCAAAATGCAAAAACAACGCTTTCTGCCCTGTAGCGGGTAAATATTATGATAAAAAATATGCGGCTTTCGCTGGATATAGTACATTTTTTGGGCATTCCGAAAACATGCACAACTGAAAATTGACGCTTTTTGATATATGACGTTGTTGAAAGGACTGAGCGATATGTGTGACTAACCAACTAGCTGTCCTGTCCAGCCTATGACGGTCGTCAGCCATTCGGCTTTGGTGAGATGTAAAGATGTCTTTTATGATGTTTTTTTTGTATGTATGATGTATGATGTTTTTTTATGATGCTAATAGGTGTCTCTAGTGAAGTTCTAGTGATTCAAGAACAAGGTTTCTAAATTGGTTCATATATATAGAACTTCCAAGAATTTGAGTAGTGTGGTTGTCAATAATGGGTAGTATTGGTGAATGTTACACGTGTGTAAAGTGATCACTTAAACCAGGCTATGACGGTCGTCAGCCCCGTAAATGCCCAGACTTCCATATTCTTCTTCATCTTTGATGAGATGTCAAAAAATTATATAACTTGACATTGGCAAATGCATTGTATTACATGTGCAACGCCATTACATATTAAAAAAATAGGAGATTTGTGAACCAGTACTTGGACACACTCGACATGGTAAAGATAAGTTATAATTACGGAAATTTCGCAAGTTCGGTATTAAGTACAATCGTGGAATTAATCCATATATGTATTTTTTTAATACGATAATTTTTTATCTTGTTTTACATATCGCTCACTCCTTTCAAGAACGTCATAAAACAAAAAACTTTTTCAGGAGAACGTTTTTTATGTTTAAAAATAGTATACAATGTATTAAAAATAAAATCAAGCCACTTAATAAACTTTTTACTGTGCGACAGATTTTTTCAGGTAAAACCTGAAGATTTTTTCTGCATTTCAAAAATATTTAGTATATTTAAAAAAAAAAAACAATACATTTTTCTCAAAATGCAAAAACAACACTTTCTGCCCTGTAGCGGGTATATATTAAGTTAAAAATATGCCTCTTTTGCTGGGATATAGTACATTTTCTGGGCATTCCAAAAACATGCACAACTGAAAATTGACGATTTTTGATTTATGACGTTCTTGAAAGGAGTGGGCGATATATGTATATATAACTGAAAACTGTCACTAAAATATAATTTAAATTAGTAGAACATTCGAAAATGTGGTTCAAGAGCTGTGTAATTATAATTTTAGTATCCGTGTTAGCCGTTAGCGAAGGTTTCCCTGAAAAGTATCATTCTCCTAAAAGAGAAGAAGACGTTGACGCCTCCAGCGCTAAAAGTAAGAATACACCTCTAAGTTTATAATAATATTTAAACTAATTAAAATAGCCTCGTCCGCTTCCATAGTGTAGTGGTTAGCGCGCCGGGCTGCCGTGCTGGATGTCCCGGGTTCGATCCACAAGAGGATCAAAATAAATATTAGTGATTATTGATTACAATATTTATTATTTATATGACCCTGGACTGGTACCTGAAGCGGAAGGCCGATCACCTTGCTGTCGTGTATTTAACGATCAAGATAACACTGCTTCTTTATGATGTAGTGCCCTATGCACCATTGGTTGTGGATAAGGGTAAGAATCGTAGAATTAATATAGAACATTTTGAGTGTGTCCAAATGCTTGTTCACAAATCTGGATTATCTGTAATATGGAATCGTTTTTTTAAAATCTCAACATAGATGAAGAAGAATATAGTAGTCTGGGTATTTACAAGGCTTACCGAACGTCATAGGCTTGGTTGATCACTTGATCACTTTAGTGATCACTTTACACACGTGTAACATTCTTCGATTCTACCCATTATCGACAACCACACTCCTCAAATTCTTTGAAATTCTAAATATATTGGTCAATTCCGAAACATAGTGCTTGAATCAATAGAATTTCACTAGAGACATCTATGGTGAGATGAAATTGGATCATATATATATATATATATATATATATATATATATATATATATATATATATATATACATATATACATATATACATATATATATATATATATATATATATATATATATATATATATATATATATATATATATATAAATACATAATAATAAAATAATAAAACCCTTATCCGCACCCCAATGGTGCATAGGGCACTGCGTCATATAAACGGAGTGTTTTCTTGACCGTTGACAAATGAAGGAAAGGTGATCAGCCCTCCGCTTCAGGTACCAGTCCAGGGTAAAATTGAACAAACATTAGAGTGAAAATATCACTTGTTTGGTCCCCCCCGTCCTGGAAATCGAACCCGGGACCTCCAGAATGATAGCAGAGCGTGCTGGTCCGTTGCGCCTGAATTGCGTCAACAGAGCGGTGCGAACGTTCTTTCGAACGTGTTTTTGGTCCGGAGTGAGCAAACGCAGCAGCCACCGCGCGGACAGCATTCTCATCCCTAAATCCTCATTGACTGATATTTTGACATCTTCATAGATTTTGCTGTATTCTACTTTTGTATGACGGGTTTCCAATACCGTTTGATAATCGTGAGCGATTTTATCGTCAGTGGTTGCAGTTTTCGGCTGTCCCAAACGTTAGCCGGTACGTCCACGTTTGACTTCTGCTGCCCAAAATTTAACAGTGGTAAATGATGAAGGCGGAGGCTTATGTACGGAAGCGAAGCATGGAGTTGGCAGAAGAAGGATGAAAGCAGACTGAATGCAGTCGAAATGCGATCCCTCAGACGAATGTGTGGCAAAACGATGGTTGATAGATGTTCGAATGATGAAATAAGGAAAGAATGTAAGGCTGAGATAAGCATTATCGATAAAATTAAGAAAGGTGTGTTGAGATGGCTTGGACATGTGGAGCGTATGAGTGGAGAAAGAACGGTTAAACAAATTTATGAGGCGAATGTAGTTGGAAAAAGAAGCAGAGGACGACCGAGGAAAACTTGGCACAATCAGGTATGTCAAATATTTGAAAGCGGCCGGGTCAGGAGTCGTAATAATCGTCGGGTATATATGAGGAGATGCATGAATGTAGAAGAGGCAAAAAATGTTTGCAAAGACAGAGTGGTGTGGCGTTCGATTCTCTCTGCCTACCCCTCCGGGGAAGCGGCGTGATGGTTAGTTAGTTAGTTAGTTAGTAAATAATGAAAAAGAGTCTCCGTACACACGGGTAGAATTGGTGACTGTCACACGTGTGTAAAGTGATCACTTAAACCAGGCTTTGACGTAAGCCCCGTAAACGCCCCGACTTCCATATTCTTCTTCAGCTATGTTAAAATGTCATAAAATAATGTGATAAATATTTGGTCCAGAAGTATTTGGATACACTCAAAATGATGTGAATTGAATTTACGACATTTTGAGTGTGTCCAAATACTTGTTCACAAAATCCGGATTATCTCCAATTACAGGAGTTATTTTCATATTATTTTTTGACATCTCATCAAAGATGAAGAAGAATATGGAAGTCTGGGCATTTACGGGGCTGACGATCGTCATAGGCTGGTTTAAGTGATCACTTTACACACGTGTAACATTCACCAATTCTACCCATTATTGACAACCACACTACTCACATTCTTGGAAGTTCAATATATATGAACCAATTTAGAAACCTTGTTCCTGAATCACTGGAACTTCACTAAAGACATCTATTGGTGAGATGTAAAGAAGCTTTTTATTAAGCAGAAAAAAAAAAATTACATCTCACCAATAGATATCTCTAGTGAAGTTCTAGTGATTCAAGAACAAGGTTTCTAAATTGGTTCATATATATAGAACTTCCAAGAATTTGACTAGTGTGGTTGTCAATAATGGGTAGAATTGGTGAATGTTACACGTTTGTAAAGTGATCACTTAAACCAGCCTATGACGGTCGTCAGCCCCGTAAATGCCCAGACTTCCATATTCTTCTTCATCTTTGATGAGATGTCAAAAAATAATATGAATTGAATTTATTCAATGTTGTTTTCAGATGGATGCGCATTTTCATTCAGGGAGTTGGGAGAGGATATACCTCTGTATACCTTCGGCCCATCTGGAGAGCTATTCGTCGCGCCCAACATCACCAGTGGAATGATAGAGTTCAGCGTGGGAGAGTCCTTCATAGCAGTATGCCCTGGGAACGAGCTGGTGAATCAGCTCTCCACAGAGCGTCCGCAATCAGCTGTAAGCACTGAACATTGCTACCATAAACCAAGCTAGGATACCAACAGCCAAACCCTCTTCTAGTGGAACGGAAGGCCTGCTGAGGACAGTCAGCAGTCCGCCTTCTCCTGAGGAGTGCAACGTGGTTTCCTCCCAGCAATGAGCAAATGCTGACAAGTTCCCGATTGGCCCACACTAGACTATCCCTCCTGTTCCCAACACAGATTAAAATAATCTTTTTTAGTTAGAAGAAACACAAATTCACTAAATGATCTATAAACCTTGTACATAATAAGCCAGGTAAATGATAAATCCATTTCCAATCCAAGAAAAGCATTGTTAAATTATACTCATTTTAAACCCTGCTGGATTAGAAGCGAGGATATAATGATATACGATAGATGGTGATAGTAGCGTGATTGTAAGTCAGTTGGTTAGTTACAATAAGCCTTCTTCTTCTTCCGTTTTTGTAGACTATTAAAGTCAGCTCTCCTCGTCCTCAGGCTGTAGGTTCTTCTATCATATACAACGTCACCTAGGCCATGCCTTCGAATTATGTCATCTTTCTGCAGCGTCCATGAATTTATATCGCACGATCAGGTATGCCAAATACTTGAAAGTGGTCAGATTAGGAGTCGAAACAATCGGCGGGTATGTATGAGGAGATGCATGAACGTGGAAGAGGCGAAGAATGTTTGCAAAGACAGAGTGGTGTGGCGTTCTATTCTCTCTGCCTTCTCCTGGGGGAAGCGGCGTGATGGTTAGTTATTTAGTTTTTTTTAGATACATTAAAATAGCAAGGTCCTTAAAATATATTACCAATACCCAAATTAACCAGCTGCCTGACATATGTATATAAAATAAAACCCAATCGGGGATCCAAAATAACTGATCTGAGAAGGTACTTAGAAGGTACCGAGAAGGTACCGAGAAGGTACCGAGAAGGTACCGAGAAGGTACCGAGAAGGTACCGAGAAGGTACCGAGAAGGTACCGAGAAGGTACCGAGAAGGTACCGAGAAGGTACCGAGAAGGTACCGAGAAGGTACCGAGAAGGTACCGAGAAGGTACCGAGAAGGTACCGAGAAGGTACCGAGAAGGTACTGAGAAGGTACTGAGAAGGTACTGAGTAGGTTAGAAGGTATGGAAAGATATATATGTTGTGATTAGTCATATTTTCTTATTTTGTTTTTACCTAATGTTTTTTATATTTTCTAACTAACTAACTAACCATCACGCCGCTTCCCCGCAGGGGTAGGCAGAGAGAATCGAACGCCACACCACTCTGTCTTTGCAAACATTCTTTGCCTCTTCTACATTCATGCATCTCCTCATACATACCCGACGATTATTACGACTCCTGACCCGGCCGCTTTCAAGTATTTGACATACCTGATTGTGCCGAGTTTTCCTCGGTCGTCCTCTGCTTCTTTTTCCAACTACATTCGCTCCATAAATTTGTTTAACTAAATGAGAAAATATAAATTTGTTTAAACAAACAAATTTATATTTTCTCATTTGTTTATTTTAAATATGCTTCTTACCTTATGTTTTTCTCATCGTTTCCTTTAAATACGCTTATTATGCCTATTTATCATACCTGTTTATGGTTTTTATATTTTGCCATGTATTAGTATATTAGTTTTGGTTATTTAAAAAACATAAATCTTTTTTGTTACATTATTATTTGTGTTCCAGTCTTGTTAACCTTAATCCCATGTCCCAAAATGAGAAATGGAAATTACTCATCGGGAATATTGTATGTAAATCGTAGTCATACAGGAGAAAGTGACCAAGTGCATTGTTTTACAAAAAACGTGATCATTGACTATTTGATATCTCTTCTTCTTCTTCTTCGAACCCTTATCCGCACCCCGATGGTGCATAGGGCACTGCATCATATAAACGCAGTGTTATCTTGATCGTTAACACGTGAAGGGAAGGTGATCAACCCTCCGCTTTAGGTACCAGTCCAGGGTAATATTGAATAAATATTAGAGTGAAAAATCACTTATATTTATTTGACCCCCCTCTGGGAATCGAACTCGGGAAGTTCTGTATAAATGAACCAATAAAAAGCTTCTTTACATCTCACCAATAGATGTCTCTAGTGAAGTTCTAGTGATTCAAGATCAAGGTTTCTAAATTGGTTCATAAATATATATATAGAACTTCCAAGAATTTGAGTAGTGTGGTTGTCAATAATGGGTAGAATTGGTGAATGTTACACGTGTGTAAAGTGATCACTTAAACCAGCCTATGCCGGTCGTCAGCCCCGTAAATGCCCAGACTTCCATATTCTTCTTCATCTTTGATGATATGTCAGAAAATAATATGAAAATAACTCCTGTAATTAGAGATAATCCAGATTTTGTGAACAAGTATTTGGACACACTCAAAATGTTGATATATTTACACATAGTGACTACCGAAGCAATTGTTGAAGGGATTATTCTTCCAGACCATGAACTGCAGCAGCGGTGAGACCTTCGTTAGTCCCGACTGGCAGCCAGGCATCTTCAATGGCCCCACCCTGAGGTGTTCCTGCATCTCCAGGCCCACGATGGAGAGGCAGTTCGAGCTGTGCGAGTCTGGAGCCACGCTGGTCCGCGTCCGGATGCCCTTCCCGGGCGCCCCCCACGCGCATAGCCTCTACAGCGCCTGCTTCCTCGAAGACGAAGGGAGAACTGAGCTCGTGTACTATGACCAAAATCCGGAGAACGTCGTGTCTCAGATCATGGAATTCCCACCGGATATTCAACGTAAGTACGTCCATCTCACAAAAAAAATTAGAAAATTTTCCTTCACCCGAAATTCAATGTAAGTATGTCCATTTCATTATTAAAGATCATGTAATTCCCACCCAAAATTCAACGTTACTTTGTCCGTTTCATCATCAAATATCATGAAATTTTCTTTCACCTGAAATTCAATGTTAGTATGTCCATTTTATCATCAAATATCATGAAATTTTACTTCACCCGAAATTCAACGTTGGTACATACTAACACCATACGAAACGGATATCCGTTTCGTCATCAAAGATCATATAATTCCCACCCAAAATTCAACGTTAATATGTCCATTTCATCATTAAATATCATGGAATTCCCACCCGAAATACAATGTTATTATGTCCATTTCATCATTAAAAATCATGGAATTCTCACCCGAAATTCAACATACGTGTGTCCGTTTTTTCATCAAAGATCATGGGATTCACTCCCAAAATTCAACGTCAAAAGCATGTTCACAGATCGACTACGCTAATCATGGCGTGATTGATCGGAAGCGTGCAGTCCATAATTGCTGTCTCACTTACACACAACAGTGATCGAAATCGAGTGGCCTTAATCGTCGATCGTATAAAATATAATGTGGAAGAAAAAAAATGTTAAATATATACATATATATATATATATATATATATATATATATATATATATATATATATATATATATATATATATATATATATATATATATATATATATATATATATATATATATGTATTTATATATATATATATATATAAATATATATATATATATATATATATATATATATATATATATATATATATATATATATATATATATATATATATATATATATATATATATATATATATATATATATATATATATATATATATATATATATATATATATATATATATATATATATATATATATATATATATATATATATATATATATATATATATATATATATATATATATATATATATATATATATATATATATATATATATATATATATATATATATATATATATATATATAATATATATATATATATATATATATATATATATATATATATATATATATATTATATATATATATAGACATCTATTGGTGAGATCATATATGTATATTTATATATGTATATATATAGATTTATATTATCCACTGACACTTCGTGATGGAATTGCATTTTTAATTTATTATTAGATTAAAACCAATATTTTTAGCTTTTCCACTTTTTTATTTGACCAGCGACCGGGTTTCGTCGTTACCGACATCATCAGACTGGATGTCCAGTCTGATGATGTCGGTAACGACGAAACCCGGTCGCTGGTCAAATAAAAAAGTGGAAAAGCTAAAAATATTGGTTTTAATCTAATAATAAATTATGTATATATATATATATATATATATATATATATATATATATATATATATATATATATATATATATATATATATATAATATATATATATATATATATATATATATATATATATATATATATATATATATATATATATATATATATATATATATATATATATATATATATATATATATATATATATATATATATATATATATATATATATATATATATATATATATATATATATATATATATACAAATATACATATATGATCTCACCAATAGATGTCTCTTGTTAAATTACATATAAAATTCAATAAAAGTCAAATTCTTGAAAATATATTGAATTTTATCGATACACAGTTCTTCACCTCGAAACATTTCACGAGAGACATCTGTAGTGGGACAAGGCAAGCTTTTTAAATAAGCAAAAACTCTTTCATTTATATGTGAGGTCCGAACCCTGGATTGTATTCCCATACTTCTAAAGCTGTAGAATTCCATTTTCATTTTATCATATATATACGTAAGAAAGTTGCCCCGCCCGGAGGTGATATGGTTTGTCAAACAATGAGGCGCTAATATTTTGCACCTGATAAAACGAGAACAAAAATAGAAATAATCTTTAAATTCAGAAAAAGGTAGCACGCACTACAGATTAGTTTTTGTGGTTTCAAATCAGTCCGACCAATGATAACGCTGAAAGGCGTTCAAATTCAACCGAGTTATAACAATAATCTCATCAAATTATAACTTTTACTGTTTTACCAATAAATATGGTACATATAACTATTGTGCACGTATTTTATCGTGTGTCTAGATCAGATATGTGATGAATTAACAAGAAAACTTGAACAAATAAATCAATAAAACATTATTCCCGGGATGTAAGGTTTTGATTTCTATCTGATTGTAGTTGATATTTCTATCAAAAGGATAATTCCATCCTTACAGGGACATTTTTGGTCAAGTGTCGTCAGTAAATTTGTAAAAAAAATTATAAGAAATAATGCATTACAAAAAGCTTTCTTTACCGATTTGTAGATATCACACTAAAGTATCTTTATAATATGAACTACCCCTGATGTGGGCGTGGCTTGACCTGCGGCTGTTGTTCGAATGACAAAACATACCTACCGCCTACATTTGGCGGCAGATGGGCCGATGGGTCAAGAGAAATGTCAAAAAATAATATGTTTTGACAGGGTTCAAGGTGTTGTTATTGGTCTCCCCCTATCAATGTTGCATTTGAGTTATTTTCAATTTTGCCAACAGAGGGTGACTTCTTCGGTGACCTCTACATGTCGCGGCTGTACCTCAAGAGCTCACAAAAAGCCGTACTGGAGGAGATTTTGGGCAATACCACGGAGTACTTCGACGAGGAGAATTTCTTCTTTGTCGCCGGCGAGCTGGCCGCCAGGGAAGACTTCATGTACATCAAGCTGCAGATGGCGGTGTTCGCGTATATCAACACAGCGCCCCAGTGGAAAATAGTCAAAGATGGCAACTGGAAACTCATGAAGCAGGTACGCTGTTTCACCTGTTTGAAATCTCAAATCTCAACATAGAAGAAAAAGAATTCTTCTACATCTTAGCCCTCATATCTGAGCCCTCATAGCTTAGCCCTCATATTTGAAATCTCAAATCTCAACATAGAAGAAAAAGAATTCTTCTACATCTTAGCCCTCATATCTTAGCCTTCATATTCATCAAATTTCCGTCATCGAAAGTTTTATGACGTCATATGGTTTATTGTCTATGGTTTATAGAGTTGTAATAGTAGTAGTATGGATTTTTTGTTTACAGTGGTAAAGTGTTTACAGTGGTACAGTGGTAGTGTAGTGACACTACCATTTGTGTTATACAAATATGAGGGGAGGGGGGGGGGTTGGAGGATGGTCCATAGACATCAACAAGTAGAACCGCCAATAATTTAGCAATGACACCAACATTAAAATAAATAACTCCATCGCTTCTGCGACGTCATTCATTGCCAACTTACTAAAATAACGTTTTTTTCGAAAGCGAATTTTTTCAAAAGAAAATGATGAATGAAATGAATGAATGAAAATATTAATTATATCGGCTGTTTTAAACAAACAATCCAAACTAATTAAATCCTTTTAAGGTTGAGTATGTTAAATTAGATATTCCTCCCGTCTGACAAAGGTCCATTGATTCCAGAGTGTTCGAAGTCGGATTTCGGATCTTGGCGCTAGGGCGGTGCTCTACACTGGAACCCATGGCATCCTACAACTGTTTGGGAATGCCAACGATACCACAGAACTGAAGGACATCTTCCTGAGCCCTTTCACCGGCCAAATACCCGTCCCGTTATATTTCTACAACGTAAGTCAAAACACCCGCAGGGGTAGGCGGAGAAGGCCACATCCTCTGTCTTCGCAAACACCCCTCGCCCATTCTATATTCATTTCTCTCCTCATATTTTCATTCTTTCTTCTTCGTGGGCCCTCTGATCACAACTGCTGGATAAAGGCCTCTTCCCCTTCTTTCAATTTCCTCCGGTCGGTTGCTGCTTGCAGCCAGTTCCTACCCCCCATAGCGACTATGTCACTTTTGTGGTCTTCTGACACCTCTTTTGTTTTCCCAAGGTCTCCACCTTAGAATTCTTGGGGTTCATCTTGCATACTCCTGCCCTGACCGCTTTCAAGTATTTGACCTACTTGATCATGCCATGTTTTTCTCGTTCTTCCTCTGCTCTTATGCCTAACTGCATTCGTAACATTACTATGTTTTACCGTTCTTTCATCACACATTTGTTCCACATGTCCAAACCAGCTCAACACACCTTTCTTAATTTAATCGATATTTCTTGATTATCTCAGCCCACTGGGGCACTGTAATCAGTTAAAGTAAATAAAAGCCTATCAGCGAAGGATAGCCTGGAACCACAAACCCTATTGTATGGCACAAAAGGACAAAGGTTGACAGAGAACTGTGGAAGTCTAAGTGGGAGGCCTTCGTTCTATATTGGGCTCAAGAAGAAGGCTGAAGTGATTATCAAAAAAGGCCATTCTTAAGGTTTAAATAGACCATTTTGCAGGCTGTCAGCAAGCCACTGACGATGTTATATAAACGTTTAAGATAAACGTATGATTCATTAACCGTATAACATCGTATAAGAGGAAAAGTAAGGGTCCGAGAATAGAACCCTGAGGTACTCCACAGGTAGCCTTACCCGGAGCACTCAACTCTCCATTCACATCAACAACACATGACCGTACTGTGAAGTTGTTATGTATGAGATTTAAAGTAACCGGATGAATACACCACTTTGCAGGTTGTTAGCGAGCCACTGACGAAGAAGGCCACCGCGTTCGTTACCATCAACAATCCCCACATCTCGGAGGCGGAAGCCGAGGGTCTAGTGTTTTGCACCGACTTCTGCGCCGGAAGCGCCGCCTTCCGCTGGCTCCAGTGGGACTACTCCAATGCCACCATGGGCTACTCCTTCTGCTGCCAAATCGACGACTTCAAGAGAACTGTCACCAATTTTCCAGAAATCGAAAGCAGTGGACTTTTTGCTTGATCGCACTCTGCCCAAGGATGTGGACAAACTGCTAGGCCAGGATTTTTGATACACGTACCGACAGATTTGATCATTTACTTAAATAAATAGTTGTCCATTTTAAGGGTAATTTAATTTATGTACTATAATACATTCCCACCCTTCATTTGCCTTTGCTGCATCTGGGGTTTCACAACGAAGAAGAGAATTTCAGAAATACAAGTATTACAGAATACAGTCGTGTGCCTAATTAATCAAGACAGTAATTGTTTTCATTATCACTTTTTTGTTTAAAAAAACCATAATAACAGCATTATTTGAAAAATGTATTTTTATTACATTGATAGATAGCACTTCTGATAACATTAAAAGATAGTTTTTACACCTAAAAATACGGAATTACAAATTCGACAGCGGAAATCAGTTGTCAAGATGGCGCCGTATGAGTAACGCGCGGTTTTTCGTCTAGTGTTTGCGGAACAATTTTTGAAAACAGACATTAAATTAATAGATTTTTTCTGATGAATGTTTATTTAATATGATTGTTCGTGTCTATTGTTAAATATTGTGTAGTAAATATCATGCCTAAGTACAAAATTTTAACAGTATATGTGTTTTTTTGAATGGGGAACGTTTTTGATTTGTCACATAAGAAAATTGGCCAAATATCTGGTTTGATTTAGGCAAATATAATGTCATAGTATGAAATAGCTAATATTGTAGGGGTGTCATGGAGTTTGGTGAAAGATATAATGAAAAAAATTGATTCTGAGGATAGTTTACGCAACAAGCGTAAGGGTAAATCTGAGAGTAAAAGTGTTACAACCCCAAGAACGAAAAGACAGATTCGTGATTTATGTTTGGAAAACAGAAAAATTCCAAAACGTTTGCTTACTTAACATATAAACAACAAGAGATTTAATATTTCTCAGCGTACAGTGAAGCGACGGCTTGCTGAAGTTGGTATAAAGGCGCGCAAACCTGCCCGCAAGCCAATGTTAACGGAGGCTATGATGAAAAAACGTTTGAAATGGGCATAAAAGTACAACTTTTTTACAGTCGACGATTGGAGAAGGGTTAATATCTTAAGTGCTTTAAATATTTCAGTTAAAAACGATATCTTCCATTTTCAACAGGTATGTTTCTCGGATGAATCAATTTTCCAAATCCTGACTGATAAGTCGCAATTTTTAAGGAGGAGGCTGGGTGAAAAATACCATCCCGATGTATTATTCCGACTGTAAACCATCCCATACATGTCATGGTAGGGTCTGTGATCACTTTCAGAGATACTGGACGACTTCAAATAGTGCGAGGTACAATGAAACAAGACCAGTACAAGAAAATTTTGGAAGAGCGTCTCTTGCCTCAGCTATCTGAATGGTTTAGCGATGGTGTAAAACTTATTTTGATAAAGGTCTGTGCCATAAAACTAGGACTATAACTAAGTTTTTAGCTGATAAAAATATCACTGTCTTGGGCTGGCTGGGGAATTTACCTGACATGAATCCAATCGAAGATGTGTGGGAGCTTATGAATCGTAAAGTCCATAAATCTACAAGAATTACATAACAAGAGCTGATGGAGAAACTAATTGACATCTGGCATCGCAATGTCCACCTTTAGATGGTGGTAAAAAAATGCACAGAAAGCATGCCACGCAGGATAGCATCCCTTATCGCCGCAAAAGGAGGTCAAACAAAATACTGATTTTACGTCTTGCATTGCTTTTATTTTTTTTGTCTACATAATAAAATTCTTAGAATGTTAAAATTTATTTAATTGAATGCGCAATATATCTCCGATTAATAATTTTACTAAAAAACATTTAAAAAATCACACGATTGGTAATGATAGCAAAAGAATTGTAGCTGTATTGTTATTTGTTTGTTGGGTCTATTAATATGGCACGCGACTGTAGAGCTGTAAGGAATATGTAGTGTTGTACGGTAACATTTAGCGTGCCGTACAACACTCGTGTAAAATACATTTATGTGATCACTTTTTGACATTCTCTCAACGTATGAGATTACAAATACAATATTGATTTGGCGTTTAATTTGTAGAAATCCATTTTAATTTATATATAAATGTTTAAATCTAACACTGAACTTTTGAGTCTACTCAATTGTATTTTATTATGAAAAAACAAATGAAAATAATTTTTGTTACAATTGTTTTGCCTTGTTAAAAATGGCGAAACAATTCGCTCTTTCCTTTCAAGAACGTCATAAATAAAAAAAACTTGATTTTTCAGGAGAACGTTTTTAAAGTTTAAAAATATAACACAATGTATTAAAAATAAATATCAAGCCAGTTATTGAACTTTTTACTGTGCAACAGATCTTTTTGGGTAAAACCTGGAGCTTTTTTCTCCAATTGAGAAATATGTAGTATATTTAAAAAAATAATTAAAAAATACCTTTTCTTCAAAATGCAAAAACAACATTTCTGCCCTGTAGCAGGTATATATTAAGTTTAAAATATGCCGCCTTTGCTGGGATAAAGTACATTTTCTGGGCATTCCGAAAACATGCACTACTGAAAATTGACGATTTTTGATTTGTGACGCTCTTGAAAGGAGAGAGCGAATTGTGACAAAAATAATTTTATTGTGTTTTTTAACAATAAATTACATTTTAGTATAAATTAAAAAATAGGTGTTTGATTTGAACATTTAATAAATAAACTTTCAATCATGTTTGAAACGACTCACACCAACAAACTAATTTTTGTCAGAAAAGTCGCTCATTAAAATACACGAGGGCATAATAAAATACATATGGAGCCGATAAAGTCAACCATGTTTTTATTAAGGTCCGTTAAAAAGATCCCTGGTATCATCTTTAGGCCTTGTATGCACCCATAGATGCTGTGAGTCTTCTTCTTCTTCTTCTTCTTCTTATTTTAGGCCTTACGGCCTGTTTTTAAGAGGGATTAGCCTCCTGCTACGTCGATACCCAGCTATCGGCCCATCTCTTTGGTGGTCTGCCCGGGAGTCGTCTACCATGGGGTTGGCCGTACAATGCGATGTGGGGGAGTCTGGATGGTTCCATTCTCCTCACATGCGCATACCATTGTCTTCTTCGTTGCCTTCCCCACCTAACGACATCTTCGATCTCGCATATTTCCCTGATCTTGGCATTTCTCAATCTATCTCGAAGACTCTGTGCGTGTTTTCGGATAACTCATTAGTATGCATACGACATCCATATCGCTCACTCCTTTCAACAACTTCAAATATATAAAAAAAACATAATTTTTCAGGAGATCTTTATCAAAGTTTAAAAATATAATAAAATGTATTAAAAATAAATATCAAGGCACTCTTTGAACTTTTTACTATTCAACAGATCTTTTTAGGAATTTACCTGAATGTTTTTTCTCCATTTGAAAAATATTTTGCGTATTCAAAAAATAATTAAACAATACCTTTTCTTCAAAATGCAAAAACAACATTTTCTAATTCTAAGCGGGTAAATATTAAGTTTAAAATATGCCGCCTTTGCTGGGATATAGTACATTTTCTGGGCATTCAGAAAACATGCACAACTGAAAATCGAAGATTTTTACAAATGACGTTGTTGAAAAGAGTGAGCGATATGGGCACCCTGTGTGCATGCATAGCTGTAATAGATGTATTTTGATAACCCACTAGTGTAAATAAGGTTTCCATATGGGCACCTTTTATGCAGGCATAGCTTCAATATGTGTGTATTAATATCCCATTTGTGCACATATAGTATCCATAAGGGCACCTTCTGTGCAAGCAATGCTGCAATGGGTGTGAAAAATAATATTCATTATTTCTTATATAATTTTTTGACATCTCAACGTAGATAAAGAATATCGAAAGTGACCACTGTACAAAAAAAAATATAAACACTGGTGGCAGCTATTTGACGGATATCATATTTTTTACTTGACAGAAAAAATTGTAAGGATCCATATAATGATTTTCACTATTCAACTTTGTTTATTTATTTGAGAAAAAAGTTATTCAAAAACGAAATCGGATGAATAATTTTGCGCTATATTAGATTCGTTTAAATTCTGCAACTGTCTTTTTTACAAAAGTCAAATATGATTGACATCTTCAGATAGGGTGATTAATTTTGCGCCACCTTTATTAAATTCGCTGTTTGAGCATTGATAACACATTTATCATTTAACGACCCGAGATTTTTTTATAATGGAACCAGATTAGGAAATATCGTTTGGACAAATCAACACGTAGGACTAGAGCAAATTCCGTTTAAAAATGGCTGCCCCATCACCTGATGTCAACTGATAACGTCACGATAAGAGCGCGTATTACCCTTTGCCTACCAAGACTTTTGGAGTCAAAAACTAACGATAATGAATAATATGCTTTTCCAAAATACATCACCATTATTGTCTATGTTCCCATTTAACCGAGTCAGGCCCCTTCTAGTTATAACCCCGCCCACCCTATATGTATAACTGAATATTTTTCTTCTCGTTAGTTTTTGTAACCATCTGTTGATGAAAACTCCTGTAGTTTTTTGAACTAGTCGTGTGTAATGCAACAATACTCAATTAAGGTAATTAATACAAGTGTTTGATTTCAAATATAAATACAACACTACGCCATTCATTTACTCAAACTTTGTGAACTGAAAATAAATAAGTACATTGGCGGGCTTATTGCTAAAAAGAAATATCTTCCAACCAACCAAAAACAGACTAGTGATATTGGTCAAAACGTTTGATACCATATATAGCTGTTTGCAATCAGAGGGCAGATAGTACTTGAACATTTATAAAACATAAATTACAAATTGATGATAATAAGGAAGGCAAAGGAAAATGGGAGCTTAGGGAAGAAGGTAGAGGGAGGAGGTTTGATGGGCAGTCAGGATTCTAATGATAGATAGTAATGTCTCGGACGTTCCTTAAAAGTAATAAGAGAAGGTGCATTTGTTAACGCGGAGAGGTAATTCATTCGATATAATATA
The DNA here is from genome assembly GCF_059751285.1 of Brachycentrus maculatus. Classification (NCBI taxonomy): domain Eukaryota; kingdom Metazoa; phylum Arthropoda; class Insecta; order Trichoptera; family Brachycentridae; genus Brachycentrus; species Brachycentrus maculatus. Next base: position 49,286 of record NW_028281310.1, on the reverse strand, counting down.
TAATATAGTCTGGCCGCTTGGACAGAGAAGGAATTAATAAAGAATGATGTGTTATGGCGAGGAATGGAAAGTGTTCTGTCTTGGTAAGAGAAAATAAAATAAATTGAAGAAGTGATGGTGATACGCATCTAGGGATGCCTAAGGAAAAGAATAATTGGATTTCACCTCCCTTTTGCAGTTTCCTGTCCATTCACTTATACTTTGTAATAACAACGATTAAAGATGGCTGCTGCAACGGGCTGTCATAGAAATTGCTGTATTCAGTTTACTCCATTCGGTTTTCTTGATTTATGAAAGTATCAGATACATTTTGGACAGTAGTATGTTGCCATATTATCTTTTTTTTCAATAAGTTATACAGCGATATTTAGAATGGAATCATCGTGTATGTATTGCAATAAGTTGTAATATTACAAAAATACAGAGAAACGAGAAAATCAAAGCACATTAAACCGATTTTGTTTCCGCCCGCGAAAAGTAAGTTGTGTAAAGCTGCGGCATTCTTCATTCTGAACATGTTTACGAGTCAGGGATACATGTTTACGTGTAACAATATGTAATAAATTGATACAAGTATGAAGCGTATATTGCGGAACTCATACAATAAAGATACAAATTATTTGTTTACTACTCGCACCCCTACTCTATATCTTTCAACACCGAATGCCATCAATTATGTCGGAGTTGTTTGTGCAGTGCTTGTTAGTAGCATTTACTTGTTAGTGATTCTGTATAGCGGCGCATACATTAAGCTAACCAAACTCCGAGAGACGAACATGAAATAATGGCACAGGTGAGAATAAATAATCCGATACATTTAACTTTTGAATTATTTAAGCTTATTTTATTATTTCTAACATGGTGACCCCAACAGTCCAGGTAGCCAAGGGGTTAAAATTTTAAAAATACATCGTGTTTCGTCCGACATAAAAATATATTACATTTTTGACATCTCAACACAGACGAAGAAGAGTATGGAAGCCTGGGCATTTACAGGGCTTACGACCGTCATAGTAATGTTAAATGATCACTTTACACGCGTGTTACATTCACCAGTTCTTCCCATTATAGACTGCCCAGCTTCTCAATTGTTGGATCTTCTAGATATTTCGATGAAACTCGTGACACAGTACGTGTGAGTTTACAACAGCCATCTATGACGGAAATTGGGAAAGCTTTTTAATAAAGTAAAGATTCTTTCTATTTGAATTTTTACAACAAAGATGGAGAAGAATATGAGACTCTGGGTATTTACGAGGCTTACGACCGTCATGGCATCGGTTAAGTGATCACTTTACACGCGTGTAACATTCACCCATTCTACCCATGATTCACAACCACAATACCAAATTCTTGGAACTTTTAATTATATTGATTGATTTCAAAGCAAACTGTTTGATTTTTTTTTTAATTAACTTAAATTTTATTGGAAACATCTACCGTGAGACGAGAGAAGCTTTTTATTGAGCAGAAACATTTTTATTTGTATGTGAGGTCCGAATCCTGGACTATATTTACTTACCCGAGAAACGCTGGAAACTGCCCTATCCATTTTTAGCTTATAATTTGACCAGTTATTTTATTCGTAACATATTGAGTGTGTCAAAATAGTTTTTCACAAATCTAGATTATCTCCGCTTTGGAGTTATTTTATACATTTTTGTCGAAAACCTATTTGTGAACAAGTATTTGAACAGCCTTGATGTTGTAAAAATTTATTATTTATAAAAAGATAATGCAATAATGACGTCAAGTGCCTATTGATTGATTACTTTTCTTTTCCAAGATTAGTATCAAATTCTTATTCACTATCTTATTTTCGCATTAATTTATTAAACCTTTAAAAAAACAAGTTTATCATAATCCTTCAAATTATACTGCTGTAAAGTGATAAGACGCTATCTGGACAAACGCGCAATGCCTTACCGACCGTCTGCACCAATTCCAGAACCGCAGCGCACACTTTATTCCTGATTTTCTACAATGCCCTTCACCATTCCTGCGCTCCTTGCAGAATCCCTGTACCTCCCCGATCATTGTCTATCCCCTTCCCGTATATAATATGTGACTCAGCTGGCGGCGAGTTGCGAGCTGCGTACTACGATTTTCATACAAATATGAATCGAGGTCTTTTGGTACCCCGCTTCGGATCACGTATAATTTTGGATGATCAGTACGGGAAAGGTTATTAAGTTGACGCTGATGTAAGTAAACCTTCTTTTTGGAAGGAAACGTTTCCCAGAATGTTAATATCGGGAATGATCGCCTGGACCACAAACTGTGACGTAATATTTGGGTTTAGTAGTAGACTCCCAACCCCCGCGGCCTGAGCATGTACCAATAATTATGTAAAAAGAGTTGACCCGATAACTCCGACCCATTTATTTAGGGACGATACATTCCCTCCTGTTATACCTTTGCTGTATCTGAGCTCTCCCAACAAAGGAGAGAATTTCTGAAGGTCAAGTTACAGAACACCAGTCACGTAAAAAATATTAATTTCACAAATAACGCCTTTCTACATTCTCCCTATGCGTGAGATAAAACTGTCGTAATTGAAATCATTTCCAAGTCGCAGTTACACCGAACCGATTATCAGCGGAGAAACACAAAACGCGAGCGCATAATGAAATACGCGTGGAGCCGATATGGACTACTAAGCCCGAAATGAAGTCTGCTTTATACTGCCTACACCCAATGTAACTGGCTACCTGTAGTGTTGATAAAATATTTAATTATTCACAACATTTTGAGTGTGTCCAAATACTTGTTCACAAAAAATAATATTTAATTATCATTTTTACTAATAAAGTGCAACGATTCGGAGTCACCAGATGAGGTGAGGGTGTTATACGATGATGCGTTAATATTTCACTTTTTGTACTCATAAGATGATTGCTTAGCAATGAAAGTCGTACTTGTTCGCTTAAAGAGCACTGTTTATTCATTTTAATTATCAATATATTAAAACGTCGAGGAATCTACTCTGTTCATACTTACAAATTTTACGAAGGTTTATATTAATCTTCATTCTAAACCAGTTGTTTTATTTATTTCAGTACATATAGCATCTATAGTATATTTTACGCCATTCTTGATTCTTACTCCTTTCTTTGGTATTCTCATTTTTTTCTTTCTCCAACACCGTCTCAATATCAGCGATTCCAATTATTCAACGGGATTACTATAAATGTTCTTTTGAGCATGTAAAATATTATTTTAATTGTCAAATAAATATAAATCACATTTAAAGAAACATCATCTGCCACACCTTTTTGCACCTGCTAACCATTTATTTTTCACGACGATGGATTTCCATCCCTCGAAAACAAACTTCAAACTGATCGGCAAGTTTTAGAGACGGAACTAGGCGGAGGAAGTATTGTAAAATATTAAGACTATACAGCTGACTCTCTGTAATGCTGGATGCGGTGCGGAGCGACGTCCGGCCCTGACTTTGTCAGGGAGATAGCACTCTCCGAGATAACGCGTCGAGTATAAAACACCACTTTGAGCGTTATTCGCTCATAGTAGGACCACTAAGACCACCAGGACCACCAAGACCACCAAGACCACATCCACAAAACGGTAAGTCAATATTCTTCCTGTGCTACCTATTACAATACTTATTTGTACCTATTGTAGGAGAACATCCGAAGAGTTTGATTCTGAATTCAGACGAAACATGATTTCTTTAACGAATTACTGAAATTAAGGGAAAATTAAAGTTAATTTAAATGTTTCGGAGTCATCTCTTTAAAGTTTCTCAATAAATTCACATCCATTTTAGGACCTAGTTTTTTTTTATAAATGGATTTATTTGGGAGAATAGTTTTCTCTATTTGTATTTTATTACTAATGTTTGTTGAACCTGATGATAGAATGGCTGTATAATATTATAATTTAATGATATTATTTCTACAGATGTCCAGACAAGATTTACTGGACGCAGCGAAAAAGGGAGATGTGGCGAAGGTCAACACTCTCCTTAAACAACATAAAATAAACGTAAACTGGACAATTAGTTATGGTAAGATTTTCCAAGATTATTGAACAAGTTAACCGAGGAATGCAGCTATAATAGGTAATGTTAGTAAAGCGATATGATATACAAGTGGGAGAATATTACTGTATATATTCTACCTTTGAGAATAGATTCAATAATGGGCAGAACCACTAAAGCCGGCCAATTTCAAGTGGAAAGCCGGACCCAGAATACCCAGACTTCCATGTACCTTCAAGATAAATAGATGGTTCGCTCTGTTAAGGCAAGCTAGTTTGGTTCCTCGACATTCCCGGATGATATATATTTGCCGTTCCTAACTTGCGTGCCTCGGACAGTGGTATTGGGAGGGCAGGTACTTGCCGCTAATAGCTTCTTCAATATTCCGTCTCCGTTGCGCAGTGGTTAGCGCGTTTGGTTACCGCGCTCCAGGTCCCCGCTCCGATGGCTAGAATAGTGAATACCGTCGGCCTCGCTTCGTGTAAGGCTCGCATTTCCAACATTCATTTTACAGGAAGTTTGTAGTAAGCGAGCGTGTTTCCCCCATTTCTAGGCTCCAACCAGCTCTACCGCCACTTGTTGCCTCTTAGGGCCACCTAGCTCTATGAGGAAAGTGTCATATTCCAATATTGGTGCATATACCCATCAACTACTATATGACCTTGTTTCACACTACTCGAGTAGCAATACAGGTACACTACTGTGTACTCTATTCTTCTTATCCCCACCCGATGGTGCATAGGGCACTGCATTGTAATAACGCATGAAGGCAAGGTGATTAGCCTCGCGCAGTCCAGGGTGATCTATATATATATATATATATATGTATATATATATATATATATATATATATATATATATATATATATATATATATGTATATATATATATATATATTTATATATATATATATATATATATATATATATATATATATATATATATATATATATATACATATATATATATATATATATAAACATATATATATATATATATATATATATATATATATATATATATATATATATATATATATATATTTATATATAGATCACCCTGGACTGCGCGAGGCTAATCACCTTGCCTTCATGCGTTATTACAATGCAGTGCCCTATGCACCATCGGGTGGGGATAAGAAGAATAGAGTATAAGAGTATAAGAAGAATAGAGAAGAATAGAATATATATATAAATATATATATACATATATATATATATATATATATATATATATATATATATATATATATATATATATATATATATATATATATATATATATATATATATATATATATATATATATATATATATATATATATATATATATATATATATATATATATATATATATATATATATATATATATATATATATATATATATATATATATATATATGTATATATATCTCTAAACGAATGTATGTTTGTTTGTTTATACGTTACTTATGCATCGTTTAACCATCCCTTATCATTAAAACCATTCCACAATTCGATCTGACGCTATTTTAAAGTAAAAAATAAATCCAGTACTGAGTAGAAGAATCCTTATAATCGAATAAGAATTTTATAAATCTGCTAAGAATCCAGTACTGAGTTGGTTAACAGTTTTAAAATTAAACAACCACTCCGCTTCATGGCATCGCAACTAATTTCAGTTTTGGCAAATAAGTTATCGCAAAGTCGTAATCAAATCGTAAAATGCCACCCAAACCTAAAAATATTGGACTTGCATTCGCATCGACAAAAAAACACAGGGACAATCGCTACAAATGTGTGGATTGAATTTGAAAAAGCCATGCTTCCCACACGGCCATGGTATGTGGCCTGCTAAATAAAAAAGCAATCTATATATATGTAAAATGTCCCGTCTGTTTGTTTGTTTGTATGTTTTACTTAATATATTGCTATATTAAGCATAAGAAATGAATGAAACTTACAAAATACCTTCATTACATCCTCGCGGAGGTCACTGTATTAAAACAATTACATAACAATACGGGAAAAGTATTCAAACCACCAAAAAAAGCATGTGGGAGTTTAAATTTTATAAAATATTATCCATTGTTTTAAACTGAATGTGATTTTGGAATTGGATTCTTCATAGTATTTATTCCATCCATGTATGATGATGAACTACATTTGGATGACTCGAATCTGGCCAATATCTGTACACGACGGATTCCTCAGTTCTTTGGGCACTTTGCGCGTGGCAATGAGGATAGCCTGGAACGACTGGTTTTGATCGGTAGCCTGGAGGGGAAGAGAGGGAGAGGAAGATCGCCCACACGATACATCGATCAAGTTAAGGCAGCAGCAGGCACCTCGGTGGTTAGAGCGCTAACGTGCAGCGCAGTCAGGGGATAACTGGAGAAGCGTCATTCCTTCCACAATAGTCAAAACCCTCAGTAACGAGGAATGAGACGCAGAAGAAGAAGAAGTACCATGAAACGATGAATTGTATAATATATCACACTAAGGACACTAGCAAGGTGATTTTAGGGATCTGAAAATAAAAAGAGAAATATTGACTAACAAACTATCAAGCCGTTTCGCCTCGGGTATAGGCAGAGAGAATAGAACGCCATTCTGTTTTTGCAAATGTTCTTTGCCTCTTAACCTCTTCATACGTATCAGCATATACGAGTACATAAAAACGTTTGACCTCCCTGGGAATCGAACCCGGGACCACCAGCAGGGTAGTCAAACGCGCTGACCACTACACTACGAAGGTGTTCTTTACTAACTTTTCAATTACATTTAAACAAAATTAGGTTATATTTTAAAAAATTATGTTTTGATAAATGTGTTCTTTGCGTGTTTTTTCACATCACGTTTTCCGTTTCGAAATTAACAAACATTCTTGCTGACGGATAGAGAACTTATGCAGAATGAAAATCTTATTATTATATTATAATTCAGACGAAAAAAAAAACTAATTGATGGATATATTTTATGAAATGATGTGAATAAAAAGTATTAAGTTATGCCCTTCCAGTGAATTCGTACGGAAACGGCGCTATATAAATTATCCAAGAAATAAATAATTGGGGTCCTGCTACATGGCCTCGCGCTGGCCGTACACCCTGTATATACAGTACATCCTCCGTTACAGGGTGGACTGCACTACACCATGCAGCACTGTGGGGCCACCTCCCGGTAGTACGGGCACTCCTGCAGGCAGGGGCTGCAGTAGATCTGCAAACTAAGATCGGTAAGTGTAACTAGTAGTAGCAGTAGTAATATGCCCAACAAACGCAATGTACATACAGGACACCATGGTATATAGGTTACATGAATCATCACTAACTAGCAGAAACGGAAATATACATTTATTTGCAAAACGGCGCATAAAGACCTTTTATATAGTAAATGCTAAACCAACCACTGATTATTTGAGTCTGATAAGTTGCATTTTACAGTTGATAAACACATAAAAAAGTCATAAGTGACAATCGTTTCACCTTGTTATGTCAAACGAATGTCATTCGTTACTACCGGTTTCGGAATAATCATATCATCATCAGATCGTATGTAGATTCAAATGAAATTTTTACGGTCTGATATTTGAACGAAAATTAAAATTTTTAAAAAGATTGATAAGACAATTGAATCACAATGTGAATATTTTTAAAAGTGCTTTGTAGTCCAATTTAATTTGCTTTTTATTTACTCAAATAAATATGAGAGTGAAAATCACCAATATTTATTTTAAACCCCCTCCCCTTGGGAATCGAACCCGGGTCCTCCAGCAGGGTAGCCAAACGCGCTGACCACCGCACTACGGAGGTGTTCTTTACTAACTTTTCAATTACATTTAAACAAAATTAGGTTATATTTAAAAAAATTACGTTATAATAAATGTGTTCTTTGCGTGTTTTTTCACTTCACGTTTTCCGTTTCGAAATTTACAAACATTTTTACCGACGCACAGTGGGGTATATTAGCGATCTGGGCGGCCAAAAGTCACTTTTAAAAACATTGTCGCAGGTGTATAAAAAATATAGAAATATGAAAAAGAGTATTTTGTTGATGACACACAATAATTGTTATCCCCCCACGCTCATCTCACGTGTCTAATGGTCAGTCGTAAAGTTGTTGTTATTGTGAGTTTAAATGTTTCTCTTTCGCTCTTCGTTTAGTAAGCATGCTTTTCAGTGATATTTTTTGTATCACGCGTATACAATTTAATAATGGATTGTGATAGAACAGGTACGAGTGTCTATTTTTCATAGAATTAAGTTGCAATAGCTAACATATTTACTTTAATAAAACTAATTTAAATAAGTGCCTTAAAATGGATTTTTCCTTAATTGTTTTTTCAAATACAGGATATTTAGTTGTGCTTCCGAATTTTTCCCGGCTAAAATTTTAAATGTGGTAAATAGCTAAGCCCTCTTTCTTTATGTTAATTGAAAATTGGATTGCGGATTTTTGCTCTTTTTAAAGAAATCGCTCTTTTCAGATGAGTCAGCATAATAATGAAAACTGAACTACGCACTGTTTTTTGTCTTTAAATTGTTACATTTTTATTTTAGGACCAGTGGATGTTAGATTAATGACTAGAAAACAGTTATTTATTATCATGCAGCAACAAAATCCTAGTAAAATTAATGAAAAATTAGAATGTTTGAAAAAGTACCTATTAAAATCAAATAATTTGCCTGACGAGTATGCAAAGAAAATAAAACACGATTTTACGCATTTCAAGTCTGAAATGAAATAAAGATGGACTAATGCACTCAGAAAGGAGGAAACTTTCTTGATAAAAAATGAAAATTGGCTTGACGGAACTTTTACAATTCCTGAGGTAATGAATCGATCAGGACGACCACCAAAGATTATGAGCTAGCATAAAAAATTACTTCAATTGATGCGAATTTGATATATCGTCTGAAAGTTATATTAGAAACATTGTCAAGCGGACATAAAATTGAAACTTAAAAGTTTTCTGTGTCTGCGAAGAGTACGGCAGATCTTTACATTAAAACTATATCCTTGGAATCCAATGACTCCTACGATGCACAAAATATTAATGCACGGATCGGAAGTTATAGAAAAAGTGTTGCTTCCAATTGGCCAACTATTAGAAGAAGCTGCTGATACACGGAACAAACGTTTTCGCGTATACAGGCAAAATTTTGCTCGAAAATTTTCGCGAGAGGCGTCATAACAGGAATGAGATTGGTACAAACCTTTTTTAACAGAGACCATAGCCACGTTGTTCCCAGCTGAACTCAATAGAAATAGCAATGAAGAATCGTCAGATGAGGAAGAAGGACTGTGTCCGGACGAGGAACGATGCCCACCTTTCTCCGACTGATATTTTTTTTTATTATTTTTTGTACGATTTTCATTTATAAAAAATATTTTTTTTACTGATGAGTCTTTTTTACTCCATATTATACAATAAATTAGTCAAAAAGCATATTTGGAATCGATTTAGAACGAAAAATGATATTGTCCGCCCAGATCGCTAATATACCCCACTGTGCGACGAGGTAGAGAACTTATACAGGATGAAAATCTTTTTATTATATTATAATTCACATCCATTTTTTCAAAACGTTAAGAAAAAGACGAAAAAAAACTAATTGATGGATATATGTGAAATGATGAAATGATAAAATGACTATTTATGAAATGATGTGAATAATAAGTATTAAGTTATGCCCTTCCAGTGAATTCGTACGAAAACGGCGCAATATAAATTATCCAAGAAATAAATAAATAAATGTAAACTATTGGTGACTATAACATACTGGGGAGGTTACTGGGATAGGTATTGGGGTCCTGCTACATGGCCTCGCGCTGGCCGTACACCCTGTATATACAGTACATCCTCCGTTACAGGGTGGACTGCACTACACCATGCAGCATACGAGGGCCACCTCCCGGTAGTACGGGCACTCCTGCAGGCGGGGGCTGCAGTAGATCTGCAAACTATTCATGGTAAGTGTAACTAGTAGTAGCAGTAGTAATATGCCCAACACACGCAATGTACATACAGGACACCATGGTATATAGGTTACATGAATCATCACTAACTAGCAGAAACGGAAATATACATTTATTTGCAAACGGTGAATAAAGACCTTTTATATAGTAAATGCTAAACCAACCACTGATTATTTCAGTCTACTAAATTGCATTTTACAGTTGATACACATAAAAAAGTCATTTTGTGACAATCTTTTCGCCTTGTTGTGTCAAACGAATGTCACTTGTTACTACCGGTTTCGGAATAATCATATCATCATCGGATCGTATGTAGATTCAAATGAATTTTTTACGGTCTGATATTTGAACGAAAATTAAAAAAATTAAAAAGATTAATAAGACAATTGAATCACAATGTGAATATTTTTAAAAGTGCTTTGTAGTCCAATTTAATTTGATTTTTATTTACTCAAATAAATACGAGAGTGAAAATCACCAATATTTATTTGAAACCCCCTCACACTGGTCGTTTCGAGCATTTTAGGAGGAAATAAATATTTTCTCCTTCTATATATTTTTTTATAAATGTATTAATACATCAAAGTATAATTGATAATATAAATTGAACACAAAAAGTGTAATACAATTAATTTTTACAGCTATAAACATAGGAAATTAACTTAAAATAAAATAGTTGTTTTAGCGAAAATAACAATTTTGTACAAAATCGACATTCATTTGTTACTTACCTTTAGTATATATATTTTAACATATTACAAAATACCCATGTGACTAAGAATATCTTTATCACTTACTTTATACATTTTACTAAGTATTCTTTTTTAAACAGAGACAGTTTTTTAAGCAGAAACTTAAAAAACACGTTTTTCATAAACAATGGAAACAGTGCACTTATATAAACATTAATTATACGAAAATTCCGTTTATATTTCACATTCTAAATCGCCTTCTTCGAGAAAAGATGTGTTAATTTGAACTGTTTCTCGTACTTTTAATAAACTAAGTACGCCTTTTGAAAGCAGACCACTATTTTTCCATTGCAGTTTTCGCATACTCGATATTACAGGGTCAGATAAAACCAACAATCTATTTAATAAATCGGTATTGGTATGTACACGGGAAGTTTTTCGAGTATAAATTCCCGAAGTCTTTTCAAATCCTTTTGTCGTAACTCTTGCACGTCTTCCGACAGTTGAGCGATAGGTAAAATTAATTTATCAATTACCATACTACCATGCTGGCGTGTTTTTATTTTATTTTATTTTATTTGTTCGGGAATTGTACAGCTTTACAAATAAAAATGATGTATTAAACAATAGTAACATTAACGATAATAAACATTACATTACATTAACAAAAACGTTACGTTAAAAAAGTCAATAAAACAATTCGACATTCAAGTTATAAAACTATTAAAAAACCTTCAGAGATTTAAAAAAAAGGACATGATATAAAATAATAGATTTACCAGGAATAAGAATGAAAGGTGAGGAAGTAATGACAAAATTAATGAGAGTAAAATGTTGTACCATTTATACAGTTCCACAAAGAGTTTTGCTGTTTCATGGGCATATTTGTCAAATTCACTGGTATTTATGTGAAACCCACTTAAGAGTGCACTTAAAACAACTCCAAATCTTTTCATCAAATTTACGTCAATCCCGGTATATCAGCAAACTTTTCAGGGTCGTTAAAAAAACGTCTAGCAGTATTTCCATCGTTACTGTTCCCTCCACCTTGTTTTGGAACATCTACTACTAGACCCATTTCAGAATATAACCTCGAAGTTATCGTTTGTTTTCTCCTGGCTTAATTATCTTTACCTTCTTTACCTCGTGCTTGCCATTTATTTCTAAGCGATATGCAATATGTAAAAGTCGATAATCCGAACTCCAATGATGCAGGATTACATGGCCTTGCAATCACATTCGTTATATCCTAACTTGCTAAGAATGTAAGTCAGTAGTTGTTTATTACATTTCCTAGGGGAAAATCTTGACATATTGTTCGGGTTTATCATTAAAAATAACTCATTGCCAGTTATTACTACACGCTACCTGGAAGTAACCGAAGAAATATTACATTTTCTAATCGTTCGGTGGGTCTCGGTGTCCGAGAAGTATCCGCACATAACTTTGATGAACTTTTTTCTAATCTCTAAATGAATGTGATCCAAAAAAAGAAAATTAAATAAAATATACTCCTTCTTGTTAGGTCGATTTTAAAACAATTTATTAACATTTATAAAACAAAAATCTAAGTTTATCATTGAACATACCTTCAACAACAAATTCCATTTAGAAAAAAAATACTTTTATGACTAGAAATAATTATACAGATCCGAACACTTTGACCTTTTAAATAACAATGCCAAAGAAAAATTTGGTAAATCACTTTTGCTTCGCTTTGTAACGTTGCCAAAAATCACCAATAACATCATTATCAATTTTGACATTCACATTTTATACATTGATATGTTTTTAATAATAGAGATTTTTATATGATTTTATTAACGATGTTGAAAAAATATGTATTTCCTCCTAAATCGGTCCAAACGACCAGTGTGCCCCTTGGGAATCGAACCCGGGTCCTCCAGCAGGGTAGCCAAACGCGCTGACCACTACACTGCGGAGGTGTACTTTGTGGACATTTCAATTATATTTGAACAAAATTAGGTTGTATTTTATAATTTTATGTAATGATAAATGTGTTCATTGCGTGTTCTTTAAACGTTTTCCTACAAATGTTCCACCGTATATCTCAGTCATTGAACAGTATACAGAAAGTACAATTTTTATTCCAGCAGGGTTTCAATTTGAAATTAACAAACATTCTTACTGACGGGTAGAGAACTTATGCAGAATGAAAATCTTATTAGTATATTATAATTCAGATCCATTTTTTACAAAACGTTATAAAATAGACGAAAAAAAACAATTGATAAATATAATTTATGAATTGTCCTGAGTCCTGGTTCCGACCCTAATGTATGGAAGTGAAACATGGAGTTGGCAAAAGAAGGATGAAAGTAGACGAATGCACTCGAAATGCGATCTCTCAGAATAATGTGCGACAAAAGATAGATGTTCGAATAGTGAAATGAGGAAGGAATGCAAAGCTGAGACAAGCATTATCGATAAAATTAAGAAAGGCGTGTTGAGATGGTTTGGACATGTGGAACGAATGAGTGAGGAAAGAACGGTAAAATAAATTTACTGAGGTTACTGGGATAGGTATTGGGGTCCTGCTACATGGCCTCGCGCTGGCCGTACACCCTGTATATACAGTACATCCTCCGTTACAGGGTGGACTGCACTACACCGTGCAGTATGGGAGGGCCACCTCCCGGTAGTACGGGCACTCCTGCAGGAGGGGGCCTCAGTAGGTCTGCAAACTAATGCAGGTAAGTGTAACTAGTAGTAGCAGTAGTAATATGCCCAACACACGCAATGTACATACAGGACACCATGGTATATAGGTTACATGAATCATCACTAACTAGCAGAAACGGAAATTTACATTTATTTGCAAGCGGCGCATAAAGACCTTTTATATAGTAAATGCTAAACCAACCACTGATTATTTGAGCCTACTTAGTTGCATTTTAGAGTTGAAAAACACATAAAAAAGTTATTTTGTGACAATTATTTAGCCTTGTTATGTCATTTTCAAACGAATGTCACTCGTTACTACCGGTTTCGGTATAATCATATCATCATCAGGTCGTGCGTAGATTTAAATGAAAATGAAAATTTTGAAAGAGAGATAGAAGACGATTGAATCACAATGGAAATATTTTTAAAAGTGCTTTGTAGTCCAATTTAAGTTGGTGTATATTAACTCAAATTTTTGTAACTCCCGCGCATATATATACACCGACCTCGTGTAGCAGACATATGAGTTCACAACTGGCATCAAGGAAAACTTTTATTAACGCATTGACTACGGGGTGCCCTTTTTGCGTTTCAGTAGGTACCTTCAACTTCACACACAAAAAACACGTCGTAGACTTGTGATTTCTTTCGTCATATTTGCTTCGTTGCGTAGCGGATAGGTGTGAATATAGTAAAAACATTCACGGATGGGAACATTGGTACACGAGTATAATAAATTCAATATAAAAATCCAGTTTCCGCTTAGCGCTGGTTCAAAATGGCACATTGTTCATATTACCCATTATGTTATGTATGTACTTACACGATTCCATGTCTGCCAGTGAACAAGTCATTTCTGTCTTTCTACCTTCATTCCGCACCAAGATGCCGAGGGTATCCAGGCTTAATGTACAAGCTCCGCTCTTGTGAAACTATCTTATAATTTTCAATGTTTTTAGGTAAAACACCACTCGACCTGGCAAGAAGTTCTGGTTTCAAGGAAGTAGTAGCTTGTCTGGAGTTGGAAATAGGCAGTAAGTATAAGCCAGTAAATGTATTCAGTTAAGCATTTCCTGCTAACTATACACATTCCCTTAAGTATACCCAAAATAGGTACCTACTTGAATCTAGTCTAATACATTTAATATGTGTGCGCGCTACAAAATAAAACATAAAAAAAGTAAGAACCGTTCCCGAAAATGAGGCGATGTTTTACAGGAAATAAGTAGAGGACTCTTCCTAATATCTGCTGGACTGAACGTGTTATGGATATACCTGATGTTGTATCGTGCAAAAAATGTGTAATCAAGATCTATAGGCATGTGTAATCTAGTGCTATTATTCTTCTTCTGCCAACCCAACGGTGCATAGGGCACAGCATCATAAATACGCAGTGTTATATTGATCAGTGTTTACACATGAAGGAAAAGTGATTAGCCCTTCGCTTCAGATACCTCCAGGGTAATATTTAATAAATATAAGAATGAAAAAATCACTTACATAAAATTTTTAACTGGTAATCAAACCCGGGACCTCCAGAACGGTAGCTAAGCGTGTTGACCATTACACTACGGAGGCGGAGTGTAGTTGGGAGGATAAGTCAACATACACGAAGACAGCTTTCCAACCTGGAGACGAGAGATGACATGTGACTTACTATTTGATCCTCAGAACGCAAGACGACCGAGTTGGAGCAGAAAGTTAAGGAGCTGGAGGACCCCCTGACTACCCGAGCCGGCCCCGCCCCGTCCCTGGAAACCCTGCAGCAACACCGCCAAGACACGGGTACTGAGTCTTCTTGTTAAGTGCGAGAAACTAAATCATCACTTTTACAAACATGATGGACAAATATCATACTCTACATCGGATTGTGTGATTTGATCATCACTGCGGCTGATTTGCAAATGTAAAACATACCTACTGCCAACGTTTGGCGGCAAGTAGGTGGATGGGTTAATTTAAACCTGATGCAGGAGGGATTCAGAGGGTGAGGATCGGTCCACTTTGCGTTACAAGGTCAAATGTTAACGGGATTGCCGAATACGGGCAATAGTAGACTTTCCTAGAATCTGATGTGGTACTGACTAGTGACAAGTGGGAACATTTACCTACGCCTTGAGGTTTTACTGTAACAAGTTACTTATTTCAATAAATCTGTTAATCTCCCTAGGTGGAGCATATGGACAGCACAAAGCGCCTTCGAAGAAGGATAAAACTAAGAAACAGGCCCCGACAACGAGCAGCCGCCATTCTGTCCCAACTGCTCCTAATAGGGCCGCAGGAAAAGGGAGAGGTAAAGGTAAACAACCATCAACTGCTTCTTCGCAGGGGTAGGCACCATATGCAGGTACCTCCAGGGTAATATTCAATAAATATAAGAATGAAAAAATCACTTACAAATAATTTTCAACTGGTAATCAAACCCGGGACCTCCAGAACGGTAGCTAAGCGTGCTGACCATTACACTACGGAGGCGGAGTATAGTTTTTTAGGAATGTAAAATCTAGTTGTATAAGACTGTGAAATCTACTTCTAAAGGAATATGTAATTTAGTTCCAAAGGAATGTGTAAACAAGTTCTATAAGAATGGGAAATCTAGTGCTATTCTTCTTCTTCTTCTGACCCGTTGAAATAAATGAAGAAAGTTGAGACATAAAAATGTCCAGAGTTTGAGCTTCGATCCAACGTATGTTCCATATTTTTCATTTCCATCTTCTCTTCCTTACGAACAGACTTCTCTCCAAACTGCGGACGTCTGGCTTGGTTGGCGATCCCACTATACCGACTTACTATTTGTTCCTCAGAACGGGAGGTGTTGCAACACACTGCACCATTGGAGCAGAAAGTTAAGGAGCTGGAGGATGCCCTGACTGCCCTAGCCACCCTCAGCAGCTCTGCTCTGTCCCTGGAAAGGGTGCAAGCTGAACACGCCAAAACCCTCCAGCAACACCGCCAAGACACGGGTACTGATTCTCAATCCTCATAAATAAGTTAACATTTTTTTTGGGGGTCAAGGGATCTTGCATCTCTCATGTCACTGCGACCATATTATGTCTATTCTGACTTCCCTCTGTATTTCAGCTCACTGCCAAGACCTACATGAGTCATGTAACTCACGACCTATCTTGGTGGAAGGAGCTTCACGTTCTCGGAGTACAGTAGAAGTCCTCCAAGGATGTGACTTCGTTTGTGAAGGAGTGCGTCACAATTGTAAAGAATGTGGATTGCATACAAAATCTGCATACTGGGGAGTCATGAAGTGAGATTTTTGTCATATGTTTCCTCAGTCTGCAGTGTCCTGTCAAGGTCCTGATTAGGATCTTATTTGTTTTTTTGCTAAGCTTTAGAGCTTCTGTGGTGAATTTCCGTGAGTATCCTGTGATCAGTTCCTTTGCTCGTTTCACCCCTGAGCTGTTGGACCAGATTTCTTGGCTCTTGTCCATGGCCCAGTTTTTTAGATTAAACTTGATAGTGCTGAGTGTCAGTCCGCATATGGGTTCAGGGCCCATTGGTGGCCTCTCAGCACCAGTTCTTGCAAGTTTATCGGCAGCCTCGTTGCCCTTGACACCACAATACCCGGGCACCCAAACCAGCCTTACCGCATTTCTCTCGCCCAGGCGGTTTAGAGCCTCTATGCATTCATGGGTTAGTTTAGATCTTATTTCAATGGAGCCTAGGGCCTTAAGCGCCGCCTGGCTGCCCGAGAGGTTGTAGATCTTTTTGTTTTAGTATGATCGGTATAGGTTCATGTGGGCGCACTCCATGATTGCGCTCATTTCAGCCTGAAAAACAGTGGCGTATTCTCCCAGACAAGTTGATTTTTTCTGTCTGTGGTGGACGCCAAAGATTCCAGAGCCTGCCCGACCATCTTTTTTCGATCCATCCGTATACCATACGATGTCTCCACTTCGAAAGGTGTAGGGATCATTCTCTCGCCATGTCTTCCTTTCGAGTATGTCAGTTGTAAAGTGTTTGACAAAGCTGTAAGTCATATTCTTGGTATCTAATGGCATATCCATGATGGGAATTTTGTGTAGATCAAAGTGTAATCCTTTAATTACACTGGATCGCCAGTCTCTCTTGCCACCCACACTCGTCCGTAGCAATGCCATGCCTCCATTTGCACGTGTATATGTAAGGGGCTCAGGCTTAACATCGCCTCCAGGGCGTTTGTGGGTGTAGTGGACATGGCACCCGTTGTGAGAAGACATGCAAGTCTCTGGATCCCCGTTCCAGCTGGGCCTTTTGCAGGCCCTCTTCTCCTTAGGTGGATTCACCGAAGCGGACACAACAGGCTTTTTGCAGAGAGTCAGTGCCTCTTCTCGCCTCCTGCTCTCCGCAACAAGTCTGCTGAGTCGTCATTTTGCAGCTCCCGATAGATAGGGCCTGGTGAGCCTCTTATCTTCCGGTTGCAGCGAGTGGACAGGTGACTGAAGGTCCCCTGTAACTATGGACGCGGAGGTACCATGTGTATCCTCCGTGTTCATTGCTTCCTTCTCTGGGGAGGTACTGGATGCATCCTCCAGAGCCAATTCTTTAGTTTTTTTGATGATTTCTTTATTCATTTTGGTCCCACGAGAAGCTAGGGAAAGTGGTCCGCCCCTACAGAGCCCCGCATGTAAGGATAAAATCACCCTGAGGTCGCCGGTACCTCCCCGTTAGTCACGCATCTATCGGCACGGATTGTTTGACACCTTAGATTGGGGTCTGTTCTTAGAAGCCACCAAAGCGGCGACAAGCCCCCCTACCACGGCAAGGTGACAGACAGTAGGGAGGATAAGTCAACATACACGAAGACAGCTTTCCAACCTTGAGACGAGAGATGACACGTGACTTACTATTTGATCCTCAGAACGCAAGACGGCCGAGTTGGAGCAGAAAGTTAAAGAGCTGGAGGACGCCCTGACTGCCCGAGCCGGCCCCGCCCCGTCCCTGGAAACCCTGCAGCAACACCGCCAAGACACGGGTACTGAGTCTTGTTGTTAAGTGCGAGAAACTAAATCATCACTTTTACAAACATGATGGACAAATATCATACTCTACATCGGATTGTGTGATTTGATCATCTCAGTTTAAAGTATAACTGGATTTAACATAAAAACTCCTAGTTTCAGGAGAGCATCCTCTCAAAACCTAATTGAATGCAGAAACGTTTTTGACTTGAAACGATTGTGACCAAACCCAGTACAAATAAAACAGTTTATTTTTTTATCTTATGTTGGTCAGAAATGAAAAACAGTTATATGATCATAAATTATTTTAGTTATTAACAAAACCGACTGTCAAAATGACATATGTGACGAATTAAAGCATTGAAAAAGTGCAAGAAATATAGAGATATTCCAATCGAAATATAAGATATCGTCGTTGAGAATTGTATTTCGAGTATTGTTGAGAATTGATTATAGCTTACCAGGTAATTGTTAACCTATTCGCATATCAGTTTTTTCAAAACATGAATACAAAGACACTAATTGAATGTATCCCGCAAGTAAGAAAGTTGCCCCGCCCGGAGGGGAGGTGATATGGTTTGTCAAACAATGGGGCGCTAATACATATTTTGCACCTGATAAAACGAGAGCAAACATAGAAATATTCTTTAAATGCAGAAACAGGTAACGCGCACTAAACAGATGTTTGTGGAACAAAACAGGCCGACCAATCACAACGCTCGCGTTCTTGAGGCGTCGACGGCGCCGGCGTTCAAATACAACCGAGTTATAAAAATAAAATAACTTATAAAATTATAACTTTTACTGTTATACCAATAAATATAAAATAACACAATAAAAATTTACACCTGGTAAGTAAAGTTTTGATTTCTAACTGATTTTAGTTGATATTTCACTCAAAAAGATAATTCTATCCTTACAGGGACATCTTTGGTCAAGTATCGTCAGTAAATTTGTATTTAAATTATAAAAAATAATGTATTACAAAAAGCTTTCTTTACTGATTAGTAGATATCACACGAAAGTATCTTTATAATATGAACTACCAAGGATGGGGGCGCGGCTTAAACTGCGGCTGATTTGCAAATGTAAAACATACCTACTGCCAACGTTTGGCGGCAAGTAGGCGGATGGGTTGATTCAAACCTGATGCAGGAGGGATTCAGGGGGTGAGGATCGGTCCACTTTGCGTTACAAGGTCAAATATTAACGGGATTGCCGAATACGGGCAATAGTAGACTTTCCTAGAATCTGATGTGGTACTGAATAGTGACAAGTGGGAACATTTACCTACGCCTTGAGGTTTTACTGTAACAAGTTACTTACTTCAATAAATCTGTTAATCTCCCCAGGTGGAGCATATGGACAGCACAAGGCGCCTCCGAAGAAGGATAAAACTAAGAAACAGGCCCCGACAACGAGCAGCCGCCATTCTGTCCCAACTGCTCCTAATAGGGCGACAGGAAAAGGGGGAGGTAAAGGTAAACAACCATCAACTGCTTCTCCGCAGGGGTAGGCAGAGAGAATAACACGCTTCACCAAACTTATGCACTGTTATATGGATCGTTAATCACAAGAAGGAAAGGTGATCAGCCCTGCGCTTCAGTATTAGGGATATTGAGTGAAACGTTACTCTAATTTATTGTGTCCCTTCGGGAATCGAACCCGAAACCTCCAATGCCGTAGCCAAGACGCGCTACGGAAGAGGATTAAAAATGATAAAATCCATCGGAAGTCATTTATTTATCATAGATAGAATTGACAATGTCACGCCGCTATCACTGGAACCAGCCAGTGTAAATGTGAGCCCTGTAGTATATTATACATAATGTACATAGAACTAAAAGATCCATAACGCAGTAACACACTAAACAAAATGTAACATACCTACTCGTATACCTCTTTTAGTCGAAAGAACATTGATTATTATGCACTAAAGTTACACAACCTGCTTCCATTATCTCTAAAGTCACTAAACTTATAAAAGCACTATTCATAAGTTGATAACGGAAGTGGGCAGATAGAAATAGATCGCATCATTCGGACATGGCGCATTTGATTGTATGCACAATTTTCTCACATTACATTTTATTAAAAAAAAAATTGTAAAATATGCCCTCGCCACGGGAAAACTTAGTATGTTGTAATTTTTTATGTGAAACTTTGTATGATGAAATAAATAGTAAAATCTCTAGCCAAAGTGATATAAAGGGCTATCACACGGAGAACCCTCGACTGAGAGAATTCCAAACGAAGATATTAGGCGGACCTGTGAGACCGAACGTGTCGTGCGATGGAGTAGAGAAAGAATAACATATGGAGAGACCATGTCAAAAGGTTGGATCAATCACGGATCCCATGCGTTGCGGATAGCGAGATACCACCGGATCACCCCCTTCCCGGAAGACTATCAAAGAGATGGAAGGATAGCTGGGCGCCAACGTCTCAGGAGGAGTCACGTTCCTGAAAAATTGCATCTTAAGATCTAATACTAGAAGCAGATGAAGAAGGTTTTATATGTTTATTCTCTTTAGCAGGTATTTCTCCACTGATGGTAGCTGCCAAAGAGGGAAACTTGGATGCAGTCAACATATTATTGGCAGCGGGGGCTCCAGTTGACCAAGTTGATTCAAAGGGTAAGCTATACTTTTATTAACTGATGTATGTCCTCGGTTATAGCTCCGACTGCAGTGTTGTATGTCTTCGGCTACTAGTGTGAGTGCACTGTTACACATCCCCGGATGCAGGTCCGAGTGCCTGGTGTATCCTCAGCTTACACATCTGACTGCACTGATGTATGCCTCGGTTACAGGTCGCACAGCCCTGGTTTATGCGGTCCAAGGGGGTCACCTGGATGTGATGAAGGTCCTGATAGACGCAGGAGCGGATTTGAAATCAGAGAAGTAAAAATTAGGTTCGTAACTTTACACTCATCTATTTACAGTGAAACTTCTGTATGGATATTCAGTGTGAGTATTGGAATACGCATATAGCATGTGATATTTGACTATATTTTCGTGAAACGCCAATATTTGTCTGTTTTCAGCAAAATGAGCAGTTCCCTCGTTCTTCTCGCACCGCACCACCTACCACCGCAACATTAGCCCGAGTCAGTTCTACTGGATCCCGATTTATTTTGTCCGGATTGCTATGATAGCATCCGACTACATCCAGCTGTATTTCACAGTAATAAAGCAGATATCAAATTACTGTATGTCTTTTATAACTTGACGGAATAAAATAATGAACCACATAATCACTAGTACTCTCCGCCATAGCTAGCTACACTCGGGGCATATCTGTACACACTAAGCGTGCATGCAAGGTGCCCATACTGTTACCGTATAAAAACTCGGGGCATATTTGTATACACTTATTGGAGCGACGCGTGAATTCAAAGTGCCCAAATGGTTACCTCACGTATATTGACACTCGAGCATATATGTACACACTCAAGCAAGCATATAAGGTGCCCACATAGTTACCGATTATCACTCAGGGCAAATATGTATACACTCAATGCAGCCAAGCGTGCAAGCAAGGTGCCCATATCGCTCACTCCCCTCAAGAACGTCATAAATCAAAAATCGTCAATTTTCAGTTATGCATGTTTTTGAAATGCCCAGAAAATAGCCTTATAGGATTGATGCAGGGGAGACTACACACTCTTGTGTAAACTAAACCGATCCTAATTACGAGTTATTATTACCGATACCCGAGCCCCGTAATAATTTGATAATAAGTACTGAAACGTTGAAAGGATTATTACTATCAAAACACCTACAATGATCCATGCTACAAACTAAAAATAGAAAAATATTTGATTTCTAAAATTGATAAAAATGTGTACAATTTTTTTTTTTATATTTTGGGTTATTGATCTATACAGATTTTATACAGATTTCTTGACTGTTTGATTAAGATTTTTTTATTATTTTTCCTGACTACCTTAGTAAGCCCAAAGCTGGTGCAAGCGAGGAATGGAATAAAATATTCTCTATAACATCCACTGGATCCTATTATAAGTCAATCCAACCCGTGATACCCAAATCCCCTTGGTTCCGCAAAATCAAGATTCCCAAGCTGAATGTGTCCCTTCTGTGCAGGCTGAGGATCGGACACACAGTACTTGATACCTCAAAAAGATTAACATTCTAACTTGTTCGTTGTGCGCGTGTGGAGAGGAGGATGAGACTGCTGACCACATATTTTTCAACTGCCCCTTACTCTCTAACCTCGAGTTCATTCAGGACATTCGGTCGGAGGGTTTGTCCTTCCCGCTGAATGTCCAACACCTATTGTCAATCAACTCCAAAAATGTTAACGGTGCGATCATTGAACATATAAAAAAGTATGGCAAAAGCGTGTGACCCCAAAAAAAAACAATAAAAAAAAAATTGTTTAAGTAAAATCACTAGTATGGCAAGTATCACCCAAAATTGAGTGCTTTGCCAATAAATATAAATAAAAAAAATAAATTTAAGATTTTTATAATCTATATGCAGAATGCGACTAAGCCACTGCTGTTGCAGTGCTCACATGTTTAGAATACGTGTCCGGGATGCTGCCATGTGTGAATGCCGTCTTGAAGAGGAGGATCTAGATCACATGTTCTTTGGGTGCCCGTTGAATGGCGGCTACCCGAGCTTCCTTTCACACCTCTTCCAGCAAATAATTTGTTAATATCTTTAAATTAATTGTATAAATTTGTAAAGGTGTATGATGACTCACTGAATTAACTCGCTAAACAAACTAATATTACAACATTTTGAGTGTGTCCAAATACTTGTTCACAAAATCTGGATTATCTCCAATTACAGGAGTTATTTTCATATTATTTTTTGACATCTCATCAAAGATAAAGAAGAATATGGAAGTCTGGGCATTTACGGGGCTGACGACTGTCATAGGCTGGTTTAAGTGATCACTTTACTCACGTGTAACATTCACCGATTCTACCCATTATTGACAACCACACTACTCAAATTCTTGGAAGTTCTATATATATGAACCAATTTAGAAACCTTGTTCATGAATCACTAGAACTTCACTAGAGACATCTATTGGTGTGATGTAAAATTATAAGCTTAATAATAAAAATGAAAATGGTATTTTCTGGCGTTTCTCATGTGTGTGAATATAATCCAGGATTCGGATCTCACATACTAATAAAAGAGTTTCTGCTTAGTAAATGAGCTTCTTTACATCTCACCAATAGATGTCTCTAGTTAAGTTCTAGTGATTCAAGAACAAGGTTTCTAAATTGGTTCATATATATAGAACTTCCAAGAATTTGAGGAGTGTGGTTGTCAATAATGGGTAGAATTGGTGAATGTTACACGTGTGTAAAGTGATCACTTAAACCAGCCTATGACGGTCGTCAGCCCCGTAAATGCCCAGACTTCCATATTCTTCTTTATCTTTGATGAGATGTCAAAAAATAATATGAAACTAATAATACTAATAAAACTAACCCCACTTACAGGAATACTAACACTTGAAAGTCATATGTAAAAAGTGTAAATAAAAAATAGCTCGACACTGGCCTTAACACCCAAAATGGGTGAAAAACCATTATAGCAGGTTGCTTTTTTAATTCTGGCTGGTTTTCGGTGGCGTATGGCCGTTATAATGTAGATTGGGTGGCCAGAGTAAAAATGAAAAAATGCTGTTCTTAAAGTAAGTCCTTTTATTTAAATAAATGCGATAACACTGGGAGAAGAAGGATGAAAGTAGACTGAATGCAGTCGAAATGCGATCTCTCAGAAGAATGTGTGACAAAACGATGTATGATAGATGTGCGAATAGTAAAATAAGGAAGGAATCCAAAGCTGAGATAAGCATTATCGATAAAAGGATACAGTATATGTAAGCCCTGTTAGAGCCCCTTCCATATTCTCTTTATCCTTTATATATTTATATATACATTTTTATATATATATATATATATATATATATATATATATATATATATATATATATATATATATATATATATATATATATATATATATATATATATATATATATAAATATATATATAAATATATATATATATATATTTATATATATATAAATATATATATATATATATACATATATATATATATATATATATATATATATATATATATATATATATATATATATATATATATATATATATATATATATATATATATATATATATATATAAATATATATATATATATATATATATATATATATATATATATATATATATATATATATATATATATATATAAATATATATATATATATATATATATATATATATATATATATATATATATATATATATATATATATATATATATATATATATATATATATATATATATATATATATATATATATATATATATATATATATATATATATATATATATATATATATATATATATATATATATACATATATATATACAGTTGGGAAACTGGCAACACAGCTGCATTCAGATATGTACCGAGTGTTCATACAGTAATCATATGGGCATCTTGAATGCATGTTTAGTGTGTACAGATGTGCCCCGAGTGTCAATCGGTAACCATGTGGGCACCTCGTGTGCACGCGTAGCTGCATTGAGTGCATTCAGATATGCACCAAGTGTTCATACAGTAACCATATGGGCACCTTGCATGCATGCTTAGTGTGTACAGATATGCCCCGAGTGTCAATCGGTAACTATGTGGGCACCTCGTATGCACGCGTAGCTGCATTGAGTATATACAGATAAGCCCCGAGAGTTCAAACGGTAGCTATGGCGGAGAGTACTAGGGGTTATGTGGTTCATTATTTTATTCCGTCAAGTTAAAAAAGAAAATTATCGAAAAAGATAACATTACCGATAAAATTAAGAATGGTGTGTTGAGATGGTTTGGACATGTAGAACGAATGAGTGAGGAAAGAACGGTAAAACAAATTAATGAGGCGAATTTAATTGGAAAAAGGAGCAGAGGAAGACCGAGAAAAACATGGCACGATCAGGTATGCCAAATACTTGAAAGTGGTCAGGTTAGGAGTCGTAACAATCGGCGGGTATATATGAGGAGATGCATGAACGTGGAGGAGGCGAAGAATGTTTGCAAAGACAAAGTGGTGTGATGGTTAGTTAGTTAGTTAAGTTAAAAAAGATATAGAGTTTTTAAATCCGCTTTATTACTGTGAAATACAGCTGGATGTAGTCGGATGTTATCGTAGCAATCTGGGCAAAATAAATCGGGATCCAGTTAGAACTGACTCGGGCTAATGTTGCGGTGGTAGGTGGTGCGGCGCGAGAAGAACGAGGGAACTGCTCATTTTGCTGAAAACAGACAAATACTTGTGTTTTATGAAAATATAGTCAAATATCACATGTTATATGCGTATTCCAATACTAACACTGAATATCCATACAGAAGTTTCACTGTAAATAGATGAGTGTAAAGTTACGAACCTAATTTTTACTTCTCTGATTTCAAATCCGCTCCTGCGTCTATCAGGACCTTCATCACATCCAGGTGACCCCCTTGGACCGCATAAACCAGGGCTGTGCGACCTGTAACCGAGGCATACATCAGTGCAGTCAGATGTGTAAGCTGAGGATACACCAGGCACTCAGACCTGCATCCGGGGATGTGTAACAGTGCACTCACACTAGTAGCCGAAGACATACAACACTGCAGTCGGAGCTATAACCGAGGACATACATCAGTTAATAAAAGTATAGCTTACCCTTTGAATCAACTTGGTCAATTGGAGCCCCCGCTGCCAATAATATGTTGACTGCATCCAAGTTTCCATCTTTGGCAGCTACCATTAGTGGAGAAATACCTGCTAAAGAAAATACCTGCTAAAGAGAATAAACATATAAAACCTTCTTCATCTGTTTCTAGTATTAGATCTGGAGATCCAATTTTTCAGGAACGTGACTCCTCCTGAGACGTTGGCGCCCAGCTATCCTTCCATCTCTTTGATAGTCTTCCGGGAAGGGGGTGACCCGGTGGTATCTCGCTATCCGCAACGCATGGGATCCGTGATTGATCCAACCTTTTGACATGGTCTCTCCATATGTTATTCTTTCTCTACTCCAAAGCACGACACGTTCGGTCTCACAGGTCCGCCTAATATCTTCGTTTGGAATTCTCTCAGTCGAGGGTTCTTCGTGTGATAGCCCTTTATATCACTTTGGCTAGAGATTTTACTATTTATTTCATCATACAAAGTTTCACATAAAAAATTACAACATACTAAGTTTTCCCGTGGCGAGGGCATATTTTACAATTTTTTTTTTAATAAAATGTAATGTGAGAAAATTGTGCATACAATCAAATGCGCCATGTCCGAATGATGCGATCTATTTCTATCTGCCCACTTCCGTTATCAACTTATGAATAGTGCTTTTATAAGTTTAGTGACTTTAGAGATAATGGAAGCAGGTTGTGTAACTTTAGTGCATAATAATCAATGTTCTTTCGACCAAAAGAGGTATACGAGTAGGTATGTTACATTTTGTTTGATGTGTTACTGCGTTATGGATCTTTTAGTTCTATGTACATTATGTATAATATATAGTAAGAAACCGAGTGTCGTTTTATTGCTAACTTGGCTAGAGATATCATCATCCACTCGGGTCACGATAAGATTCTACCGAGATGCTAATATGGAAGTCCGAGTACTACAGGGCTCACATTTACACTGGCTGGTTCCAGTGATAGCGGCGTGACATTGTCCATTCTATCTATGATAAATAAATGACTTCCGATGGATTTTATCATTTTTGATCCTCTACCGTAGCGCGTCTTGGCTACGGCATTGGAGGTTTCGGGTTCGATTCCCGAAGGGACACAATAAATTAGAGTAACGTTTCACTCAATATCCCTAATACTGAAGCGCAGGGCTGATCACCTTTCCTTCTTGTGATTAACGATCCATATAACAGTGCATAAGTTTGGTGAAGCGTGTTATTCTCTCTGCCTACCCATGCGGAGAAGCAGTTGATGGTTGTTTACCTTTACCTCCCCCTTTTCCTGTCGCCCTATTAGGAGCAGTTGGGACAGAATGGCGGCTGCTCGTTGTCGGGGCCTGTTTCTTAGTTTTATCCTTCTTCGGAGGCGCCTTGTGCTGTCCATATGCTCCACCTGGGGAGATTAATAGATTTATTGAAGTAAGTAACTTGTTACAGTAAAACCTCAAGGCGTAGGTAAATGTTCCCACTTGTCACTATTCAGTACCACAACAGATTCTAGGAAAGTCTACTATTGCCCGTATTCGGCAATCCGTAAGCCGCGCCCCCATCCTTGGTAGTTCATATTATAAAGATACTTTCGTATGATATCTACTAATCAGTAAAGAAAGCTTTTTGTAATACATTATTTTTTATAATTTAAATACAAATTTACTGACGATACTTGACCAAAGATGTCCCTGTAAGGATAGAATTATCTTTTTGAGTGAAATATCAACTAAAATCAGTTAGAAATCAAAACTTTACTCTCCAGGTGTAAATTTTTATTGTGTTATTTTATATTTATTGGTATAACAGAGAAAGTTATAATTTTATGAGTTATTTTATTTTTATAACTCGGTTGTATTTGAACGCCGGCGCCGTCGACGCCTCAAGAACGCGAGCGTTGTGATTGGTCGGCCTGTTTTGTTCCACAAACATCTGTTTAGTGCGCGTTACCTGTTTCTGCATTTAAAGAATATTTCTATGTTTGCTCTCGTTTTATCAGGTGCAAAATATGTATTAGCGCCCCATTGTTTGACAAACCATATCACCTCCCCTCCGGGCGGGGCAACTTTCTTACTTGCGGGATACATTCAATTAGTGTCTTTGTATTCATGTTTTGAAAAAACTGATATGCGAATAGGTTAACAATTACCTGGTAAGCTATAATCAATGTAAACGCAGCCCTATATCATCATGCGAAATACAATTCTCAACGACGATATCTTATATTTCGATTGGAATATCTCTATATTTCTTGCACTTTTTCAATGCTTTAATTCGTCACATATGTCATTTTGACAGTCGGTTTTGTTAATAACTAAAATAATTTATGATCATATAACTGTTTTTCATTTCTGACCAACATAAGATAAAAAAATAAACTGTTTTATTTGTACTGGGTTTGGTCACAATCGTTTCAAGTCAAAAACGTTTCTGCATTCAATTAGGTTTTGAGAGGATGCTCTCCTGAAACTAGGAGTTTTTATGTTAAATCCAGTTATACTTTAAACTGAGATGATCAAATCACACAATCCGATGTAGAGTAGGATATTTGTCCATCATGTTTGTAAAAGTGATGATTTAGTTTCTCGCACTTAACAACAAGACTCAGTACCCGTGTCTTGGTGGTGTTGCTGCAGGGTTTCCAGGGACGGGGCGGGGCCGGCTCGGGCAGTCAGGGCGTCCTCCAGCTCTTTAACTTTCTGCTCCAACTCGGCCGTCTTGCGTTCTGAGGATCAAATAGTAAGGCACTTGTCATCTGTCGTCTGCAAGTTGGAAAGCTGTTTTCGTGTGAGTCAATTTATTAATGAAGATTCTGAATCTTTACCCGTGTCTTGGCGGAGTTGCTGCAGAGTTTCCAGGGACGGGGCGGGGCTGGCTCGGGCAGTCTGGGCGTCCTCCAGCTCCTTAACTTTCTGCTCCAACTCGGCCGTCTTGCGTTCTGAGGATCAAATAGTAAGTCACGTGTCATCTCTCGTCTCAAGGTTGGAAAGCTGTCTTCGTGTATGTTGACTTATCCTCCCTACTGTCTGTCACCTTGCCGTGGTAGGGGGGCTTGTCGCCGCTTTGGTGGCTTCTAAGAACAGACCCCAATCTAAGGTGTCAAACAATCCGTGCCGATAGATGCGTGACTAACGGGGAGGTACCGGGCGACCTCAGGGTGATTTTATCCTTACATGCGGGGCTCTGTAGGGGCGGACCACTTTCCCTAGCTTCTCGTGGGACCAAAATGAATAAAGAAATCATCAAAAAAACTAAAGAATTGGCTCTGGAGGATGCATCCGGCACCTCCCCAGAGAAGGAAGCAATGAACACGGAGGATGCACATGGTACCTCCGCGTCCATAGTTACAGGGGACCTTCAGCCACCTGTCCACTCGCTGCAACCGGAAGATAAGAGGCTCACCAGGCCCTATCTATCGGGAGTAGCAAAACGACGACTCAGCAGACTTGTTACGGAGGGCAGGAGGCGAGAAGAGGCACTGAATTTCTGCAAAAAGTCTGTTGTGTCCGCTTCAGTGAACCCACCTAAGGAAAAGAGGGCCTGCAAAAAGCCCCGCTCCATGGAGCAGTCTCCGAAGGCAAACAAAGTCATGAATCAAGGCGATAACACAGGTCCTAGCTTCAGAGATATGACATGCTCAATCAAAGTGGGCATTCAGGATATCGAAAGGAACCTGAACGAGGAGGAGATGAGGCTGATCGCGGACTTAATCCCCAAAAAGGTGGATGAAATCTCGGGCAACGGATATCACCCGTCGTGATCTGCGGCAATGAACGCAGCAGAGCATGATTGGTCAGGTGTGTCGAGAGTCTGAAACCCTACAAGGGGGCATGCCTTCGAGCAATTAATGAGCGAGACATGCCCAAACAGATAGTCCCTAAGAAAAGAATCCCGAAAACTCTTTAATAGAGCTAGATGCAATGGAGATTGGGATTCTTATAAACAGGCCCTCACAAAATTCAATAGAGAACTAAGGAAGGCCAAAATGATATCTTGGAGGACGTTCTGCGAAGGGATTAACGGTCCCTCGCATGAAGCCAAGATCCACAAGATATCATCAAAAATCCTATCTGGGTCTATTGAAGAAACCCGACGGGACCTTTACCGAGAGCATAGAGGAGACCCTGAGGCTAATGGCGCAGGTTCACTTCCCAGGCTCGGATACAACCTCTGAATCTGACAATCCACAGGCCCAAACTACAAAAAAGTCCAAACCGGACATTGTGGACTTGAGGAGAGCGTCAGAGATTTTCAGACCCCATCAGGTTTCATGGGCCTAGTAGCTTTCAACCATACAAATCTGAAGGGGAGGATGGCATTTTCCCAGCCTTACTGCAGCAAGGGAAAAAAATATTCTGCCAGTAATAATTTAAATCTTCAGAGCAAGCTTTGCGTGGAGATATACAAGACAACACTCTTAGACAAAACTTTAGCTGCTCGAATAGCTAGATGATGCCCGCAAGAAGGGGTGTTGTCAATTCTGTTATATCCAAGGCACCGCATCCAGCCAAATACAAAAAGCCCTAAAAATAGAGGAAAACTGGTGTAAAGGCGAACGCTAACAAAACTGTTATAGTCCCCTTTACCAATAAAAAGAAGCTGGATGAGCTTAAGGCACTGGCTCTATTTGGGAAAACTATAACATTTTCCAAAGAAGCCAAGAAAACGAAAATTGCTCTAGGTACAAACTTTCGGGTAGCTGGGTTGAAATGGGGTCTTCAACCAAGGCAAGCCCTTTGGCTCTACACGGCCATGGTCAAACCAATAATCACCTATGGCTGTGTTGCATAGCACAAGAAAACTCAGCAGAAGACACGCATAAATGCCCTGAACAAGATTCAGACACTTGCATGTCTTCTCACAACGGGTGCCATGTCCAATACACCCACAAACGCTCTGGAGGCGATGTTAAGCCTGAGTCTTACACATACACGTGCAAATGGAGGCTCGCATGGCATTGCTACGGGCGAGTGTGGGTGGCAAGAGAGACTGGCGATCCAGTGTAATTAAAGGATTACACTCAGATCTACACAAAGCTCCCATCATGGATATGCCATTAGATACCATGAATGTGACTCACAGCTTTGTCAAACACTTCACAACTGACATACTCGAAAAGGAGACAAGGCGAGAGAATGATCCCTACACCTTTTGAAGTGGAGACATTGTATGGTATACGGATGGATCGAAAAAAGATGGTCGGGCAGGCTCTGGAATCTTTGGCGTCCACCGCAGACAGAAAAAATCAACTTGTCTGGGAGAATATGCCAATGTTTTTCAGGCTCAAATGAGCTCAATCATGTAGTGCTCCCACATTAACCTATACCGATCATACTATAACAAAAAGATCTCCATCCTCTCGGGCAGCCAGGCGGCGCTTAAGGCTCTAGGCTCCGTTGAGATAAGATCAAAACTAACCCATGAATACATAGAGGCTCTAAACCGCCTGGGCGAGAGAAACGCGGTAAGGCTGGTTTGGGTGCCCGGGCATTGTGGTGTCAAGGGCAACGAGGTTGCCGATAAACTTGCAAGAACTGGTGCTGAGGCCACCAATGGGCCCTGAACCCATATGTGGACTGACACTCAGCACTATCAAGTTTAAACTAAAAAACTGGGCCATGGACAAGAGCCAAGAAATCTGGTCCAATAGCTCAGGGATGAAACGCGCAAAGGAACTGATCACAGGATACTCGCGGAAATTCACCACAGAAGCTCTAAAGCTTAGCGAAAAAACAAATTAGGATCCTAATCAGGACCTTGACAGGACACTGCAGACTGAGGAAACACATGACGAAAATCTCACTTTATGACTCCCCAGTATGCAGATTTTGTATGCAATCCACATTCTTTACAATTGTGACGCACTCCTTCACAAACGAAGTCACATCCTTGGAGGACCTCTACTGGACTCCGAGAACGTGAAGCTCCTTCCACTAAGATAGGTCGTGAGTTACATGACTCATGTAGGTCTTGGCAGTGAGCTGAAAAACAGAGGGAAGTCACAATAGACATAATATGGTCGCAGTGACATGAGAGATGCAAGATCCCTTGACCCCCAAAAAAAATGTTAACTTATTTATGAAGATTGAGAATCAGTACCCGTGTCTTGGCGGTGTTGCTGGAGGGTTTTGGCGTGTTCAGCTTGCACTCTTTCCAGGGACAGAGCGAAGCTGCTAGGAGCGGCAAGGGCAGTCAGGGCGTCCTCCAGCTCTTTAACTTTCTGCTCCAATGGTGCAGTGTCTTGCAACACCTCCCGTTCTGAGGAACAAATAGTAAGTCGGTATAGTGGGATCGCCAACTAAGCCACACGTCCGCAGTTTGGAGAGAAGTCCGTTCGTAAGGAAGAGAAGATGGAAATGAAAAATATGGAGCATACGTTGGATCGAAGCTCAAACTCTGGACATTTTTATGTCTCAACTTTCTTCATTTATTTCAACGGGT
Source organism: Brachycentrus maculatus (assembly GCF_059751285.1). Lineage (NCBI taxonomy): Eukaryota > Metazoa > Arthropoda > Insecta > Trichoptera > Brachycentridae > Brachycentrus > Brachycentrus maculatus. The sequence continues at coordinate 16,816 of NW_028281310.1, read as the reverse complement.
CAGAAGGAGAAGAATAGCACTAGAGTTTCCATTCTTATAGAACTTGTTTACACATTCCTTTGGAACTAGATTACATATTCCTATAGACGTAGATTTCGCAGTCTTATACAACTAGATTTTACATTCCTAAAAAACTATACTCCGCCTCCGTAGTGTAATGGTCAGCACGCTTAGCTACCGTTCTGGAGGTCCCGGGTTTGATTACCAGTTAAAAATTATATGTTAGTGATTTTTTCATTCTTATATTTATTAAATATTACCCTGGAGGTACCTGAAGCGAAGGGCTAATCACTTTTCCTTCATGTGTAAACACTGATCAATATAACACTGCGTATTTATAATGCTGTGCCCTATGCACCGTTGGGTTGGCAGAAGAAGAATAATAGCACTAGATTACACATGCCTATAGATCTTGATTACGCATTCTTTGCATGATACAACATCAGGTATATCCATAACACGTTCAGTCCAGCAGATATTAGGAAGAGTCCTCTACTTATTTCCTGTAAAACATCGCCTCATTTTCGGGAACGGTATTTACTTTTTATGTTTTATTTTGTAGCGCGCACACATATTAAATGTATTAGACTAGATTCAAGTAGGTACCTATTTTGGGTATACTTAAGGGAATGTGTATAGTTGGCAGGAAATGCTTAACTGAATACATTTATTGGCTTATACTTACTGCCTATTTCCAACTCCAGACAAGCTACTACTTCCTTGAAACCAGAACTTCTTGCCAGGTCGAGTGGTGTTTTACCTAAAAACATTGAAAATTATATGATAGTTTCACAAGAGCGGAGCTTGTACATTAAGCCTGGATACCCTCGGCATCTTGGTGCGGAATGAAGGTAGAAAGACAGAAATGACTTGTTCACTGGCAGACATTGAATCGTGTAAGTACATACATAACATAATGGGTAATATGAACAATGTGCCATTTTGAACCAGCGCTAAGCGGAAACTGGATTTTTATATTGAATTTATTATACTCGTGTACCAATGTTCCCATCCGTGAATGTTTTTACTATATTCACACCTATCCGCTACGCAACGAAGCAAATATGACGAAAGAAATCACAAGTCTACGACGTGTTTTTTGTATGTGAAGTTGAAGGTACCTACTGAAATGCAAAAAAGGGCACTCCGTAGTCAATGCGTTAATAAAAGTTTTCCTTGATGCCAGTTGTGAACTCATATGTCTGCTACACGAGGTCGGTGTATATATATGCGCGGGAGTTCCAAAAATTTGAGTTAATATACACCAAATTAAATTGGACTACAAAGCACTTTTAAATATACTTCCATTGTGATTCAATCGTCTTCTTTCTCTCTTTCAAAATTTTCATTTTTGTACAAATGTCAGACCGTAACGATTTCATTTAAATCTACGCACGACCTGATGATGGTATGATTATACCGAAACCGGTAGTAACGAGTGACATTCGTTTGAAAATGACATAACAAGGCTAAATAATTGTCACAAAATAACTTTTTTATGTGTTTTTCAACTCTAAAATGCAACTAAGTAGGCTCAAATAATCAGTGGTTGGTTTAGCATTTACTATATAAAAGGTCTTTATGCGCCGTTTGCAAATAAATGTATATTTCCGTTTCTGCTAGTTAGTGATGATTCATGTAACCTATATACCATGGTGTCCTGTATGTACATTGCGTGTGTTGGGCATATTACTACTGCCACTACTAGTTACACTTACCCCACTTAGCTTTCAGATCTAGTGCAGCCCCCGCCTGCAGGAGTGCCCGTACTACCGGGAGGTGGCCCCCCCATGCTGCACGGTGTAGTGCAGTTCTCCCTGTAACGGAGGATGTACTGTATATACAGGGTGTACGGCCAGCGCGAGGCCATGTAGCAGGACCCCACTACCTATCCCAGTAACCTCCCCAGTATGTTATAGTCACCAATAGTTTACATTTAATTATCTTTTTCTTGGATAATTTCGAAATCACTGGAAGGTCAAAAATAAATACTCATTCTTCACATCATTTCATAAAATAAAAAATAACTAACTAACCATCACCCCGCAGGGGTAGCCAGAGAGAATAGAACGCCACGCCACTCTGTCCTTCAAAAACTCTTCGCCTCTTCCACGTTCATGCATACCCGCCGATAGTTTCGACTCCTAACCTGACCCCTTTCAAGCATTTGGCATACTCGATTGTGCCAAGTTTTTCTCGGTCTTCCTCTACTCCTTTATCCAATTACATTCGCCTCGTAAATTTGTTTTACCGTTCTTTCCTCACTCATTCGTTCCACATGTCCAAACCATCTCAACACGCCTTTCATAATTTTATCGATAATGCTTGTCTCAGCTTTGTATTCCTTCCTCATTTCACTATTCGAACATCTATCTTTTGTCGCACATTATTCTGAGAGATCGCATTTCGAGTGCATTCAGTCTACTTTCATCCTTCTTTTGCCAACTCCATGTTTCGCTTCCATACATTAAGGTCGGAACCAGGACTCAGGACAATTCATAAAATTATAGATCTGAATTATAATATAATAATAAGATTTTCATTCTGCATAAGTTCTCTACCCGTCAGTAAGAATGTTCGTTAATTTCAAATTGTAACCCTGCTGGAATAAAAATTGTACTTTCTGTATTCTGTTCAATGACTGAGATATACGGTGGAACATTTGTAGGAAAACGTTTGAAGAACACGCAATGAAGTCATTTATTATTACATGAAATTATAAAATACATACAACCTAATTTTTTTCAAATATAATTGAAATGTCCACTGTATAAATGGTACAACATTTTACTCTCATTAATTTTGTCATTAATTCCTCACCTTTCATTCTCCTTCCTGGTAAATCTATTTTTTTTATATCATGCCCTTTTTTAAATCTCTGAATGTTTTTTTATAGTTTTATAACTTGAATGTGGAATTGTTTTATTGACTTTTTTAACGTAACGTTTTTGTTAATGTAATGTTTTGTTTATTATTGTTAATGTAACTATTGCTTAAAACATCATTTTTTATTTGTAAAGCTGTACAATTCCCGAACAAATAAAATAAAATAAAATAAAAACACGCCAGCATGGTAGTATGGTAATTGATAAATTAATTTTACCTATCGGTCAACTGTCGGAAGACGTGCAAGAGTTACGACAAAAGGATTTGAAAAGACTTCGGGAATTTATACTCGAAAAACTTCCCGTGTACATACCAGTACCGGTTTATTAAATAGATTGTTGGTTTTATCTGACCCTGTAATATCGAGTATGCGAAAACTGCAATGGAAAAATAGTGGTCTGCTTTCAAAAGACGTACTTAGTTTATTAAAAGTACGAGAAACAGTTCAAATTAACACATCTTTTCTCGAAAAAGGCGATTTAGAATGTGAAATATAAACGGAATTTTCGTATAATTAATGTTTATATAAGTGCACTGTTTCCATTGTTTATGAAAAACGTGTTTTTTAAGTTTCTGCTTAAAAAACTGTCTCTGTTTAAAAAAGAATACTTAGTAAAATGTATATAGTAGTACGTGATAAAGATATTCTTAGTCACATGGGTATTTTGTAATTTGTTAAAATATATATACTAAAGGTAAGTAACAAATGAATGTCAATATAGTACAAAATTCTTATTTTCGCCAAAACAACTATTTTATTTTAAGTTATTTTCCTATGTTTATAGCTGTAAAAATTAACTGTATTACACTTTTTGTGTTCAATTTATATTATCAATTATACTTTGATGTATTAATACATTTATAAAAATATATAGAAGGAGAAAATATTTATTTCCTCCTAAAATGCTCGAAACGACCAGTGTGAGGGGGTTTCAAATAAATATTGGTGATTTTCACTCTCGTATTTATTTGAGTAAATAAAAAGCAAATTAAATTGGACTACAAAGCACTTTTAAAAATATTCACATTGTGATTCAATTGTCTTATTAATCTTTTTAAATTTTTTAATTTTCGTTCAAATATCAGACCGTAAAAAATTCATTTGAATCTACATACGATCCGATGATGATATGATTATTCCGAAACCGGTAGTAACGAGTGACATTCGTTTGACATAACAAGGCGAAACGATTGTCACAAAATGACTTTTTTATGTGTTTATCAACTGTAAAATGCAACTTATCAGGCTCAAATAATCAGTGGTTGGTTTAGCATTTACTATATAAAAGGTCTTTATGCGCCGTTTGCAAATAAATGTATATTTCCGTTTCTGCTAGTTAGTGATGATTCATGTAACCTATATACCATGGTGTCCTGTATGTACATTGCGTGTGTTGGGCATATTACTACTGCCACTACTAGTTACACTTACCCCACTTAGCTTTCAGATCTAGTGCAGCCCCCGCCTGCAGGAGTGCCCGTACTACCGGGAGGTGGCCCCCCCATGCTGCACGGTGTAGTGCAGTTCTCCCTGTAACGGAGGATGTACTGTATATACAGGGTGTACGGCCAGCGCGAGGCCATGTAGCAGGACCCCACTACCTATCCCAGTAACCTCCCCAGTATGTTATAGTCACCAATAGTTTACATTTAATTATCTTTTTCTTGGATAATTTCGAAATCACTGGAAGGTCAAAAATAAATACTCATTCTTCACATCATTTCATAAAATAAAAAATAACTAACTAACCATCACCCCGCAGGGGTAGCCAGAGAGAATAGAACGCCACGCCACTCTGTCCTTCAAAAACTCTTCGCCTCTTCCACGTTCATGCATACCCGCCGATAGTTTCGACTCCTAACCTGACCCCTTTCAAGCATTTGGCATACTCGATTGTGCCAAGTTTTTCTCGGTCTTCCTCTACTCCTTTATCCAATTACATTCGCCTCGTAAATTTGTTTTACCGTTCTTTCCTCACTCATTCGTTCCACATGTCCAAACCATCTCAACACGCCTTTCATAATTTTATCGATAATGCTTGTCTCAGCTTTGCATTCCTTCCTCATTTCACTATTCGAACATCTATCTTTTGTCGCACATTATTCTGAGAGATCGCATTTCGAGTGCATTCAGTCTACTTTCATCCTTCTTTTGCCAACTCCATGTTTCGCTTCCATACATTAGGGTCGGAACCAGGACTCAGGACAATTCATAAAATTATAGATCTGAATTATAATACACTAATAAGATTTTCATTCTGCATAAGTTCTCTACCCGTCAGTAAGAATGTTCGTTAATTTCAAATTGTAACCCTGCTGGAATAAAAATTGTACTTTCTGTATACTGTTCAATGACTGAGATATACGGTGGAACATTTGTAGGAAAACGTTTGAAGAACACGCAATGAAGTCATTTATTATTACATGAAATTATAAAATACATACAACCTAATTTTGTTCAAATATAATTGAAATGTCCACAAAGGACACCTCCGTAGTGTAGTGGTCAGCGCGTTTGGCTACCCTGCTGGAGGACCCGGGTTCGATTCCCAAGGGGCACACCGGTCGTTTGGACCGATTTAGGAGGAAATACATATTTTTTCAACATCGTTAATAAAATCATATAAAAATCTCTATTATTAAAAACATATCAATGTATAAAATGTGAATGTCAAAATTGATAATGATGTTATTGGTGATTTTTGGCAACGTTACAAAGCGAAGCAAAAGTGATTTACCAAATTTTTCTTTGGCATTGTTATTTAAAAGGTCAAAGTGTTCGGATCTGTATAATTATTTCTAGTCATAAAAGTATTTTTTTTCTAAATGGATATTGTTGTTGAAGGTATGTACTATTATAAACTTAGATTTCTTGTTTTATAAATGTTAATAAAATGTTTTAAAATCGACCTAACAATAAGGAGTATATTTTATTTAATTTTCTTTTTTTGGATCACATTCATTTAGAGATTAGAAAAAAGTTCATCAAAGTTATGTGCGGATACTTCTCTATATTATTTTTTAACTATTTTTTTATCAAATATATAAAATTTAGACACCGAGACCCACCGAACGATTAGAAAATGTAATATTTCTTCGGTTACTTCCAGGTAGCCGAGCGGGTCGTTCTGATGGGAGAGTAGTCATAACTCGCAATGAGTTATTTTAAATGATAAACCCGAACAATATGTCAAAATTTTCACCTAGGAAATGTAATAAACAACTACTGACTTACATTCTTAGCAAGTTAGGATATAACGAATGTGATTGCAAGGCCATGTAATCCTGCATACTGGAGTTCGGATTATCGACTTTTACATATTGCATATCGCTTAGAAATAAATGGCAAGCACGAGGTAAAGAAGGTAAAGATAATTAAGCCAGGAGAAAACAAACGATAACTTCGAGGTTATATTCTGAAATGGGTCTAGTAGTAGATGTTCCAAAACAAGGTGGAGGGAACAGTAACGATGGAAATACTGCTAGACGTTTTTTAACGACCCTAAAAAGTTTGCTGATATACCGGGATTGACGTAAATTTGATGAAAATATTTGGAGTTGTTTTAAGTGCACTCTTAAGTGGGTTTCACATAAATACCAGTGAATTTGACAAATATGCCCATGAAACAGCAAAACTCTTTGTGGAACTGTATAAATGGTACAACATTTTACTCTCATTAATTTTGTCATTACTTCCTCACCTTTCATTCTCCTTCCTGGTAAATCTATTATTTTATATCATGCCCTTTTTTTTAAATCTCTGAAGGTTTTTTAATAGTTTTATAACTTGAATGTGGAATTGTTTTATTGACTTTTTTAACGTAACGTTTTTGTTAATGTAATGTAATGATTATTATTGTTAATGTTACTATTGTTTAATACATCATTTTTATTTGTAAAGCTGTACAATTCCCGAACAAATAAAATAAAATAAAATAAAAACACGCCAGCATGGTAGTATGGTAATTGATAAATTAATTTTACCTATCGGTCAACTGTCGGAAGACGTGCAAGAGTTACGACAAAAGGATTTGAAAAGACTTCGGGAATTTATACTCGAAAAACTTCTCGTGTACATACCAATACCGATTTATTAAATAGATTGTCGGTTTTATCTGACCCTGTAATATCGAGTATGCGAAAACTGCAATGGAAAAATAGTGGTCTGCTTTCAAAAGACGTACTTAGTTTATTAAAAGTACGAGAAACAGTTCAAATTAACACATCTTTTCTCGAAGAAGGCGATTTAGAATGTGAAATATAAACGGAATTTTCGTATAATTAATGTTTATATAAGTGCACTGTTTCCATTGTTTATGAAGAACGTGTTTTTTAAGTTTCTGCTTAAAAAACTGTCTCTGTTTAAAAAAGAATACTTAGTAAAATGTATATAGTACGTGATAAAGATATTCTTAGTCACATGGGTATTTTGTAATATGTTAAAATATATATACTAAAGGTAAGTAACAAATGAATGTCAAAATAGTACAAAATTCTTATTTTCGCTAAAACAACTATTTTATTTTAAGTTAATTTCCTATGTTTATAGCTGTAAAAATTAACTGTATTACACTTTTTGTGTTCAATTTATATTATCAATTATATTTTGATGTATTGATACGTTTATAAAAATATATAGAAGGAGAAAATATTTATTTCCTCCTAAAATGCTCGAAACGACCAGTGTGAGGGGGTTTCAAATAAATATTGGTGATTTTCACTTTCATATTTATTTGAGTAAATAAAAATCAAATTAAATTGGACTACAAAGCACTTTTAAAAATATTCACATTGTGATTCAATTGTCTTATTAATCTTTTTAAAATTTTCAATTTTCGTTCAAATATCAGACCGTAAAATTTCATTTGAATCTACATACGATCTGATGATGATATGATTATTCCGAAACCGGTAGTAACGAATGACATTCGTTTGACATAACAAGGCGAAACGATTGTCACAAAATGACTTTTTTATGTGTTTACCAACTGTAAAATGCAACTTATCAGGCTCAAATAATCAGTGGTTGGTTTAGCATTTACTACATAAAAGGTCTTTATGCACCGTTTGCAAATAAATGTATATTTCCGTTTCTGCTAGTTAGTTTTTTTTTTGAATTACCTAACGTCCAAGTGACTCTGAAATCTAGCTACGGCTTATGCAACACCGTTTATCATGTCCCTACTCAGGCTTCAACTTTAAAAGTTTCATAGCCTATGCCTACTTGTGAGTGGATTTACTCTTTATGTTTAAAGTTACTATAATTTCATGTAATTCATGAGTGAAAATTCTAGGCAAAAACACTCGCTAGTCTGCTAGTTAGTGATGATTCATGTAACCTATATACCATGGTGTCCTGTATGTACATTGCGTGTGTTGGGCATATTACTACTGCTACTACTAGTTACACTTACCTCCTTTATCCTGCAGATCTAGTGCAGCCCCCTCCTGCAGGAGTGCCCGTACTACCGGGAGGTGGCCCTCATATGCTGCACGGTGTAGTGCAGTTCTCCCTGTAACGGAGGATGTACTGTATATACAGGGTGTACGGCCAGCGCGAGGCCATGTAGCAGGACCCCAATATTCGAACGTCTATCTTTTGTCGCACATTATTCTGAGAGATCGCATATCGAGTGCATTCAGTCTACTTTCATCCTTCTTTTGCCAACTCCATGTTTCGCTTCCATACATTAGGGTCGGAACCAGGACTCAGGACAATTCATAAAATATATTTATCAATTGTTTTTTTTTCCTCTATTTTTTAACGTTTTGTAAAAAATGGATCTGATTTATAATATACTAATAAGATTTTAATTCTGCATAAGTTCTCTACCCGTCAGTAAGAATGTTTGTAATTTCAGATTGAAACCCTGCTGGAATAAAAATTGTACTTTCTGTATACTGTTCAATGCCTGAGATGTACGGTGGAACATTTGTAGGAAAACGTTTAAAGAACACGCAATGAACACATTTATTATTACTTATTGTAATAATTTATTGGTCAATATTAAAATTAACTATGATAAATATTATGTCTAACGAACTTGTTTATAAAAATAAATATTTTTATTTAATTTAAACCCAAAAATTAGTTTTATTTGGTTTCGTACAAAATTATATTCATAATTTCTAAAACCCGCAACATGTTTATGTAAGAAATTGCGAACTTTAAATGAATATTTACACCATTTTGGGCAATTCCGTATATATTTTTCAATGAAAATTTAATCATTTTCACTGTATTTAAAATTTAATTTAATTGCATTATGGACAAAAATTTATCTTGAAATATGAACTTAAGTCAAACTCCCAGAATTATTTTGTGGTTTTTGGAGCTAACCGCCACGTTTTCTATTTGAAGATAATTACTTAGTATTCGTATCTATTATGATGTTGACTTAAAATATAGCTATAAAATTAAAAACACAAATTATTTGAATTCAGTAAAAATAAAAATGTTTAAAACCACTGCTTCATTGCCAACCATGCTACATGCGCGTGCGACATGCTCCGCAGTATTAGTGAGCCGCTGCGCACGATCGCGTTTGGATGTAAAATGATGCGCTTGGATAATTTAATTTCAAAACTATCAAAAACTTGAAAATTCTCAAACAAAACTTATGACACATTATCCTATTGCTATGTAGCCTATTTTGATTAATATATAAAATATAAAAATCCGAAGAAAAACGCCTAAAAGGCGATTTCTGTACTGGGTCAGATCAGACCCGCCACCGCTGGGCGCGTTTTATTTGAGGGCATCGGGCTTTAGGTGTTAACAACCCTGAAAAGTTTGCTGATATACCGGGATTGACGTAAATTTGATGAAAAGATTCGGAGTTGTTTTAAGTGCACTCTCAAGTGGGTTTCACATAAATACCAGTGAATTTGACAAATATGCCCATGAAACAGCAAAACTCTTTGTGGAACTGTATAAATGGTACAACATTTTACTCTCATTAATTTTGTCATTAATTCCTCACCTTTCATTCTCCTTCCTGGTAAATCTATTTTTTTTATATCATGCCCTTTTTTAAATCTCTGAATGTTTTTTTATAGTTTTATAACTTGAATGTGGAATTGTTTTATTGACTTTTTTAACGTAACGTTTTTGTTAATGTAATGTTATGTTTATTATTGTTAATGTAACTATTGCTTAAAACATCATTTTTTATTTGTAAAGCTGTACAATTCCCGAACAAATAAAATAAAATAAAATAAAAACACGCCAGCATGGTAGTATGGTAATTGATAAATTAATTTTACCTATCGGTCAACTGTCGGAAGACGTGCAAGAGTTACGACAAAAGGATTTGAAAAGACTTCGGGAATTTATACTCGAAAAACTTCCCGTGTACATACCAGTACCGGTTTATTAAATAGATTGTTGGTTTTATCTGACCCTGTAATATCGAGTATGCGAAAACTGCAATGGAAAAATAGTGGTCTGCTTTCAAAAGACGTACTTAGTTTATTAAAAGTACGAGAAACAGTTCAAATTAACACATCTTTTCTCGAAAAAGGCGATTTAGAATGTGAAATATAAACGGAATTTTCGTATAATTAATGTTTATATAAGTGCACTGTTTCCATTGTTTATGAAAAACGTGTTTTTTAAGTTTCTGCTTAAAAAACTGTCTCTGTTTAAAAAAGAATACTTAGTAAAATGTATATAGTAGTACGTGATAAAGATATTCTTAGTCACATGGGTATTTTGTAATTTGTTAAAATATATATACTAAAGGTAAGTAACAAATGAATGTCAATATAGTACAAAATTCTTATTTTCGCCAAAACAACTATTTTATTTTAAGTTATTTTCCTATGTTTATAGCTGTAAAAATTAACTGTATTACACTTTTTGTGTTCAATTTATATTATCAATTATACTTTGATGTATTAATACATTTATAAAAATATATAGAAGGAGAAAATATTTATTTCCTCCTAAAATGCTCGAAACGACCAGTGTGAGGGGGTTTCAAATAAATATTGGTGATTTTCACTCTCGTATTTATTTGAGTAAATAAAAAGCAAATTAAATTGGACTACAAAGCACTTTTAAAAATATTCACATTGTGATTCAATTGTCTTATTAATCTTTTTAAATTTTTTAATTTTCGTTCAAATATCAGACCGTAAAAAATTCATTTGAATCTACATACGATCCGATGATGATATGATTATTCCGAAACCGGTAGTAACGAGTGACATTCGTTTGACATAACAAGGCGAAACGATTGTCACAAAATGACTTTTTTATGTGTTTATCAACTGTAAAATGCAACTTATCAGGCTCAAATAATCAGTGGTTGGTTTAGCATTTACTATATAAAAGGTCTTTATGCGCCGTTTGCAAATAAATGTATATTTCCGTTTCTGCTAGTTAGTGATGATTCATGTAACCTATATACCATGGTGTCCTGTATGTACATTGCGCGTGTTGGGCATATTACTACTGCTACTACTAGTTACACTTACCATCATTATCTTGCAGATCTACTGCAGCCCCCTCCTGCAGGAGTGCCCGTACTACCGGGAGGTGGCCCCTGTATGCTGCATTGTGTAGTGCAGTGGCCCCTGTAACGGAGGATGTACTGTATATACAGGGTGTACGGCCAGCGCGAGACCATGTAGCAGGACCCCACTACCTATCCCAGTAACCTCCCCAGTATGTTATAGTCACCAATAGTTTACATTTAATTATCTTTTTCTTGGATAATTTCGAAATCACTGGAAGGTCAAAAATAAATACTCATTCTTCACATCATTTCATAAAATAAAAAATAACTAACTAACCATCACCCCGCAGGGGTAGCCAGAGAGAATAGAACGCCACGCCACTCTGTCCTTCAAAAACTCTTCGCCTCTTCCACGTTCATGCATACCCGCCGATAGTTTCGACTCCTAACCTGACCCCTTTCAAGCAT